>NC_135954.1:103692919-103777919 GCF_053455715.1 Rhinoraja longicauda
GCTAATCCGTATGTCCCTACAGTCTATTGTCTATTGTCTATTGTCTATTTGACATTTCCATTCTATCGATGCCTCTCATAATTTTCTAAACTTCTGTACCAGGTCTCTCCTCAGTCTCCGATGCTCCAGAGAAAACTACCCATGTTTGTCCAATCTCGTCACTTAACCTGTACCTTCTAATCCAGGCAACATCTTAGTAAACATCTTCTGCACCCTCTCTAAAGCCTCAACATTGTTCCTGTGACAGGGTGACCAGAACAGCATATCTATATACGAAAACTCTCGTTTGTTATCTTGTTTGTGACTGAACTTCAGCCAAAATGGTACATGATAAGGTGACAATTTATGGCCCACCTTACTCACCATTGTCACTTTAGTGATAATGCAAGTAGTTTTATTCAAATGGGTCTTATATTTTTAAAGCTATTCACATTTTTAAGTTTAAAAGGAGGGGAGGGGGTGGGGAGGATAGGGGGGGGGGTTAGGAGAGAGGGGAAGGGGGGAGGACAGGGTGCTGCACCAATGCAGGAGAGGTTTGGGCCCAATGGGTCCACTTTGTCTAGTAGTACTTTAATACTCATGTTATACTTCCACCCCCAAAATACTTCTTCTTTCAAGGAAAGAAAAGAGGTTGGTCATGCCATGGAAGTTGACACCATCCCTAACTATGTAAATAAGAACTTCTGAAGAAGGGTCTCAACCTGAAACGTCACCTATTTCTTTTCTCCAGAGATGCTGCCTGACCCGTTGAGTTACTCCAGCTGATGGCGTGTGCCATTTCCCTTCCCTCCTTCCTGTTTATAAACTGTTAGGTCATAAGTGACAGGAGCAGAATTAGGCCATTCGGCCCATCAAGTCTACTCCGCCATTCAATCATGGCTGATCTATCTCTCCCTCCTCACTCCCATTCTCCTGCTTTCTCCCTGTATGGGGAGCTGCTTTATGATTTATCACCCATTGTCTCGTTGAAACCTTCGATGAGTTTGATCTTTGAGGGAGGCAATGTGGTGTTACCATTGGCTTGTGGATTAGTATAAGTGGGTGGTTAGTGGTTGAGGGTCACTGTGGGACAATGGACCTGTTTCCATGCTCAATATGACACTGCTTCTCCATAAACTCATCAGCTTCTTTCGATTCAGGAACTGCCTGAGAAGAGGTTAACTTTGGAAGACTGTCTTATGGGTTCTGGAAAAGGCCATGAGATCAATCTGTACCTCAGATTGCCAGCATCTGAAAGAACAAAAGCATAGCATAGTGGCATTTGTTATCTCAACATTTGTAGCCAATATCATCCTCTCTATATTTAGGAAGGAACCGCAGATGTTGGTTTAAACCGAAGATAGACTCAAAATGCTGGAGTAACTCAGCGGAACAGGCAGCATCTCTGGAGAGAAGGAATGGGCGACATTTCGGGCCTGAAGGAGGGTCACGTCCCGAAACGTCACCAATTCCTTCTCTCCAGAGATGCTGCCTGTCCCGCTGTCCCGCTGAGATACTCCAGCATTTATTGTGTCTATAATTTCCTCTATTGCTAGTTGTAGCAATAGAGCAAGTCATTCATATTCTACTGCTTCAGTGAAACATAAATAGTTAATCACAACACCAGCATTCCTCCAAGTGTGCTGTTTTGCTCTCTGGTCATGATGAAGTTACTAAGCATAAGATCAGGTTATCCTGACCACTATATGTTACTATATAAGTGTAAAGGGCGAGGAAGCAAAGTGGCTTTTTATCACCTCGCCATTCTGTCCAAGTTACAGAAAATTATAATTGCATTTTAGCAGAAAGGAATGCAAATACATTATTTCTCCAGACATGCCGCCTGTCCCACTGTTACTCCAGCTTTTTTATGTCTATCTTACATTAATTATTGATCATATACCTGACCTCTTTTATTTCTATTTGAAAAAGCAAAGTAGCTCCAGGGTTTTTTATTGGCATCTTGAGCTCTGTTTTCATCCACAATTTCTTCCATATCAAAAAGTGCTCACAGAAGACAGCAGTTTCCATTTGTACTAAGATTCTCCTGACGCCAGTCTATTGTGCATTTTGATGGGAGAGTTTGCTATGAAATGACATTTATATCTTTATTTATACTTCATAATTACGGTAAAATATGCCAAAGATTACATTGGATCTCCATCATATTAGACAATAGACAATAGACAATAGGTGCAGGAGGAGGCCATTCAGCCCTTCGAGCCAGCACCGCCATTCAATGTGATCATGGCTGATCATTCTCAATCAGTACCCCGTTCCTGCTTTCTCCCCATACCCCCTGACCCCGCTATCCTTAAGAGCTCTATCTAGCTCTCTCTCAAATGCATTCAGAGAATTGGCCTCCACTGCCTTCTGAGGCAGAGAATTCCATAGATTCACAACTCTCTGACTGAAAAAGTTTTTCCTCATCTCAGTTCTAAATGGCCTACCCCTTATTCTTAAACTGTGGCCCCTTGTTCTGGACTCCCCCAACATTGGGAACATGTTTCCTGCCTCTAACGTGTCCAACCCCTTAATAATCTTATACGTTTCGATAAGATCTCCTCTCATCCTTCTAAATTCCAGTGTATACAAGCCTATTCCGCTGCAGTAATCCATGTCAGAGTCATACTTTGTTGGAATGCTGTGACCTGATTTTCAGCACCAAACGTCCGAGGCTAAGTACTGGACTGGAGTGGGAAAAAAAGGTGCACTCCAATGAACTGCTTATCAATGGAAACACATTAGAGGCAGGAAACATGTTCCCAATGTTGGGGGAGTCCAGAACAAGGGGCCACAGTTTATGAATAAGGGGTAGGCCATTTAGAACGGAGATGAGGAAGAACTTTTTCAGTCAGAGAGTGGTGAAGGTGTGGAATTCTCTGCCTCAGAAGGCAGTGGAGGCCAGTTCGTTGGATGCTTTCAAGAGAGAGCTGGATAGAGCTCTTAAGGATAGCGGAGTGACGGGGTATGGGGAGAAGGCAGGAACGGGGTACTGATTGAGAGTGATCAGCCATGATCGCATTGAATGGCGGTGCTGGCTCGAAGGGCTGAATGGCCTACTCCTGCACCTATTGTCTATTGTCTATTGTCTATTCACTGAATGTGCCAGCTATGGTGAAGAGTCGGTGTGTCGGTGAGGAATCCGAATAATGGCAAATATATTTGTTGCATTGTCAGGGCAGTGATTGGATTTTGGTTTTGGCTCCTTCGGTCACACTCCTATGTCGTTTAGTTTCGTTTAGTTTAGTTTTGAGATACATATTGAATGGCGGTGCTGTCTCGAAGGGCCGAATGGCCTACTCCTGCACCCATTTTTCTATGTTTCTACGATTTAAAAACTTCTTCCTCAGATCTATACCTTCTAATCTATACCTTCTGATATCTCAACTATGGGAAAAAAATATTATAACTATCTACGGCATCCATGTCTCTCATCATTTTATATTCCTCTATTAGATCAACTCCTAAGCCTCCTTCACTCCAGGGAATGAAAGCCCGGTCTATCCACTGTCTCTCCATAATTAAATTCCTCCAATCCAGGTAACATCTTGGTAAATCTCTTCAGTACACTCTCCACTAAAATCATATCTTCCCTACAGTGTGGTGACCAGAACTACACACACAACTCCAAGTGTGGTCAAAGCAATGTTTTGCATAGTTGCGACATTATCTCCAGACATGTATATTCTATGCCCTAACTAAGGGATGCTACATCCGTTCTTTACCACCCTAACTGCCTGTGTTGCCACTTTCATGGTGCTGTCTGTATGGAGTATTTACACTCTCCCCATGACCGCCTGGGTTTTCCCGGGTGCTCCGGTTTCCTCCCACACTCTCAAGATGTACAGCTAATTGTAGGCTGATCGGCCGCGGTAAAAAATCGTAAATTGGCGGTGCTGGTTCGAAGGGCCAAATGGCCTCCTCCAGCACCTATTTTCTATGTCCCTGGTGTGTAGGATGGTGCTGGGTCGGCACGGACTTGGTGGGCCGAAGGGCCGGGTTCTGCGCTGTATCTCCAGACAAAGCTAAATTAAAAAGAGATATTCGTATAAAATTATTAAGGGGTTGGACACGTTAGAGGCAGGAAACATGTTCCCAATGTTGGGGGAGTCCAGAACAAGGGGCCACAGTTTAAGAATAAGGGGTAGGCCATTTAGAACAGAGATGAGGAAAAACTTTTTTAGTCAGAAAGTTGTGAATCTGTGGAATTCTCTGCCTCAGAGGGCAGTGGAGGCCAATTCTCTGAATACATTCAAGAGAGAGCTAGATAGAGCTCTTAAGGATAGCGGAGTCAGGGGATATGGGGAGAAGGCAGGAACGGGGTACTGATTGAGAATGATCAGCCATGATCACGTTGAATGGCGGTGCTGGCTCAAAGGGCCGAATGGCCTACTCCTGCACCTATTTTCTATTGTCTATTGTCTATTCTATTCATTTTATCAAAGCTGTCCTTCCCCCACTCCTTCTGCACCTCACTTCCTTTCCCAATCCTCGACCTGAATGATTTAACTCTGTTTCTCTTTCCACAGGTACTGCCTGACCCGCTGAGTGTTTCCCATATTTTCTGTTTTTATTTGAAAAATATTCATTCTGCTGGGATTAAAATAGAAAACAAGAGAAAACAATTTGCAATTACAGGGCAGAATGCTGTTCCCTAAATCATTCCACTCAGTGTACCTTTGTCAGAACAGAAGGGTACATCTGAGTTTAGTTTGTTCTCGGATGCACTATAAGTGAGGGCAGCACGGTGGCTCAGCGGTAGAGTTGTGGCCTTACAGCACTTGCAGCGCCGGAGACCCGGGTTCGATCCCGACTACGGGTGCTGTCTGTACGGAGTTTGTACGTTCTCCCCGTGACCTGCGTGGGTTTTCTCTGAGATCTTCAGTTTCCTCCCACATTCCAAAGACGTACAGGTTTGTAGGTAAATTGGCTGGGTATAAGTATAAATCGGCCCCAGTGTGTGCCGGATAGTGTTAATGTGCGGGGATCGCTGGATGGTGCGGACTCGATGGGCCAAATGGCCTGTTTCCTCTGTCTCTCTAAACTAAACTAAACCAGTTTTTGCTGAACTTGGGTTCCATTAACCTTAATGAGACCAGATTTTAGGCAAAGAGTGCATGTACAGTGACTGGGCATACGTTTCCACTATTTATATTCACCCATCAGAAGGGGAAGCTGGTCACAGTACATGAAGCAAGGATTAGGAAGGTAGACACAAAATGCTGGAGTAACTCAGCGGGTCAGGCAGCATCTCGGGAGAGAAGGAATGGGTGACGTTTCGGGTCGGAGCCTTCTTCAGACTGATGTCAGGGGAGGGGGCGGGACAAAGATAGAATGTGGTCGGAGACAGGAAGAGTAGTGGGAGAACTGGGAAGGGGGAGGGGATAGAGAGGGAAAGCAGGGACTATCTGAAGTTAGAGAAGTCAATGTTTTTAGATTTTTTTAGATTTAGATTTAGATTTAGAGATACAGTGCGGAAACAGGCCCTTCGGGCAACCGGGTCCGCGCCGCCCAGCGATCCCCGCACATTAACACTATCCTACACACACTGGGGACAATTTTTACATTTACCCAGTCAATTAACCTACATACCTGCACGTCTTTGGAGTGTGGGAGGAAACCGAAGATCTCGGAGAAAACCCACGCAGGTCACGGGGAGAACGTACAAACTCCGTACAGACGGCGCCCGTAGTCAGGATCGACCCTGAGTCTCCCGCACTGCATTCGCTGTAAGGCAGCAACTCTACCGCTGCGCTACCGTGCCGCCCATGTTCAAACCGCTGGGGTGTAAACTACCCAAGCGAAATATGAGGTGCTGTTCCTCCAATTTGCACTGGGCCTCACTATGGCAATGGAGGAGACCCAGGACAGAAAGGTCAGATTGGGAATGGGATGGGGAGTTGAAGTGCTGAGCCACCGGGAGATCAGGTTGGTTAAGAGCAAGGATTGCTGTTTGGGACATTTTTTTAAATTAAATGGCACAGATTTGCAATACATACTTGGCCTCATCCATATGTTTTCTCATTTCCCTTTCTGAAGACACAAATCAAAGAGAGATATTATGTTTATCTTTTGATATGTGGATTTGAGGCGTTCCAAGTCCTCTGCCAGACTTAATCTGGGGAATCCATTAATGGCAGGAAATGTATACTTGAAATTGCTAGCAATGTGTGTAGATTTATAAGCAGGACCAGAAGCAACATCAACGTTTTGTTTTTACTTGATGTGAAGCGAATGAACCTGATAATTGCACATTTCTTAAAAAAATCCTTTTCTGCTTTCTTTTAAATACCCAATCAAGCTTAAAATCTGATGGAGCAGTAAAATGTGTTCATTAAGAAGACAGTTTCTGAAGCACTCAGTCAATGTCAAGATAAACAGAAGGAACAGTTCCCTTCACCAAATAAAAAACCCATCTCAAGTTACTAATAATAAATCATTTACTTTTTATTATTACAATGTATAATCTTGTCTTGGCAGTGGACACTTGACTATAAGAGCACCGATACATTCCCCAAAGTCTTGGATATTCTAGGATAACCTAGGATATTCATGGTTTTAATTGGGCTGCACTTCATTTTAATCGTTAAAGCTAACTTAGTGCGCAATCAAAAAAAACGAATTGCTTTCATCCAACAACAATAACATCATAAATGGAGACACAAGGGGCTCCAGGTGCTGTAATCTTGCATAGAACACAGAGTTCTGGAGTAACCCAATGGGTCAGGCAGCATCTCTGGGGTTGATTCTAGGGTCTGAAGGTGGGTCTTGACCCGAAACGTCACCCATCCTGTTTCTCCAGAGATGCTGCCTGACCCTGACCCGCTGAGTTACTGCAGCACTCTCTGGGGGTCAAGGATGTGCAACGCTTCATGTTGGATACTAGGGCGGCACGGTAGCGCAGCGGTAGAGTTGCTGCTTTACAGCGAATGCAGCGCCGGAGACTCAGGTTCGATCCTGACTACGGGTGCTGCACTGTAAGGAGTTTGTACGTTCTCCCCGTGACCTGCGTGGGTTTTCTCCGAGATCTTCGGTTTCCTCCCACACTCCAAAGACGTACAGGTATGTAGGTTAATTGGCTGGGTAAATGTAAAAATTGTCCCTAGTGGGTGTAGGATAGTGTTAATGTACGGGGATCGCTGGGCGGCACGGACTTGGAGGGCCAAAAAGGCCTGTTTCCGGCTGTATATATATGATGATGATGATGATGATACTTGTTCAGACTGCAGAAAATATCTTAATGCTTCTAAGCGTGATACCAGGTATATTGGCGTCCACAATCGGCAAAGATGAACATCTTGAGATAAACTTGATGATTCTGCCAGATTTCCTCTTGTAATGGGAGAGATCATCTCAGCGTGTGTTGTCATCCGGATGAATGTCTATTCACCGGTCTTCCAATTTTTCGGAGTTCTGAAGCAGCATTCTTCCCATTTCAACTTTCAGTCATCATGCTGATTGCCTCCCTAGGAGAGAGTGTCACAGTGTGTGAGAGGCGCAGGTACAAGGTGTAAACAAAAATATTCAAAGCAGAACAAATCCAGAGTAACTGTAAGGAAGAACCCATCAAAAGTTAATGTTCTTTATTTGAATGCCTGCGGCATTTGCACCAAGGTAGATGATTTGCTGGCACAGTTAGCAAGGCATAAGTATGGTGCCATAGCTATAAGGGAGACATGGTTAGAAACATAGATAGAAATATAGACAATAGGTGCAGGAGGAGGCCATTCGGCCCTTCGAGCCAGCACCGCCATTCATTGTGATCATGGCTGACCATCCACAATCAGTAACCCGTGCCTGCCTTCTCCCCATATACCTTGATTCCACTAGCCCTCTAGAGCTCTATCCAACTCTCTCTTAAATCCATCCAGTGATTTGGCCTCCACTGCCCTCTGTGGCTGAGAATTCCACAAATGCACAACTCTCTGGGTGCAGGGTGACCAGGACCTTCAACTTTTTACACCGTTCAGAAAGAAAAGGCCAAAGAGGAAAGGTGATTAGCTGCTCCACACGGATATTTATAATGCAGCCCAAATCAAACGGAGATCTGGAGTCAGGCAAGGTTGCGCACGCATATTGGAGTGAACGCACCTCATATTTCGCTTGGGTAGTTTACAACCCCGCGGTATGAACAATGAATTCTCCAATTTCAAGTTGTTTCCTCTCATACTCCCCTCCCCCCCCTCCTTGCCCCCTCCCCTCCCCCCCCTCCTTGCCCCCTCCCCCCCCCTCCCCCCCCCCCTCCTTGCCCCCTCCCCTCCCCTCCCCTCCTTGCCCCCTTCCTCCTCCCTAGCCGTTTTACTAGTTCCACAGTTCTCCATGTTGGTCTCTTGAGATCACACCTCCCCGAGCCAACAATGGACCTACCAGGCACCGCCCTGCCTGAGGTCCATTGTGGCTGGCCCTGATTAATCCTGGTCTACACTCGCCCTCCAGCTCTTTACCTCACCACCAGTTTGGATTTTTTTAGATTTAGAGATACAGCGCGGAAACAGGCCCTTCGGCCCACCGAGTCCGCGCCGCTCAGCGATCCCCGCACCCTAACACTATCCTACACACACTGGGGACAATTTTTACATTTACCCAGTCAATTAACCTACATACCTGCACGTCTTTGGAGTGTGGGACAAAACCGAAGATCTCGGAGAAAACCCACGCAGGTCACGGGGAGAACGTACAAACTCCGTACAGACGAGCACCCGTAGTTGGAATCGAACCCGGGTCCCTGGCGCTGTAAGGCAGCAACTCCACCACTGCTAGATAGAGCTCTTAAGGATAGCGGAGTCAGGGGGTATGGGGAGAAGGCAGGAACGGGGTACTGATTGAGAATGATCAGCCATGATCACATTGAATGGCGGTGCCACCCTAGTTTAGAGTTGGCATCGGGAGCCAGGGTCGACTGACGGAAGAGCGAGACCATGCTCTTCGGCAACTGGCCCGAGCGATCTTCCATCCGCTTCACTGTCAGGTCTGACTACCTGAAGGTGCTGGGGATCTGGCTCAGAGGGGCAACAAGAATTTGCTGGAGTGGATACAGAGCGCCAAACGAAGATTGAGACTTAGGTGCAGTGCTTCCTGCGAGTCAGTAGTGGGGTCACAATCCGGGACTCTAACTGGCCAGGGAAACGGTTGGAGCCAGGATTGGGTTGGAAGGTCTGTCCGCCATATCCAAAATCTGTTATAAAGGCCCATTAGTTTAGTTTAGTTTAGTTTAGAGGCACAGCGTGGAAACAACACCTTCGGCCCATCGAGTCCACACCGACCACCGACCCCGCACATTAATGCATATCCGAGATCTTCGGTTTCCTCCCAAACTCCAAAGACGTACAGGTTTGTAGGTTAATTGGCTTCTGTAAAATTGTAAATGTGTGTAGGATAGTGCTAGTGTACGGGGTTGGTGATCGCTGGTTGGCATAAACACGGTGGGTCGAAGGGCCTGTTTCCGCACGGTATTACTAAAGAACAGCAGATGATGGATTGCAAAAAAAGACACAATGTTTTGGAGTAATTCAGCGGGCCAGGAAGCATCAGTATGAAAAAGGGCCCTGACCTGAAAGTCACCTATCCATGTTCTCCAGACCCGTTGAGTTACTCCAGCACTTTGTGTCTTTATTTTTTCAGGTTCAGTGGGATAGAGGCCTAATGTGAGTAAATAGGACTGGCTTAGATGGGCATCTTGGTCAGCATGGATGGGTTGGGCCTAAAGGTCTGTTTCTGTGCTATATTACTCCATGGCCACCCTACCTTGGAAATCTATCATCAGTCCTCCGTCACTGCAGCTAAATCCTGGAACTCCCTTCTCAACAACATCGTGGACGTACTTTCATGAGAAGGACCACAGTGGTTCGTGATGGTTTGGTCAATTTATCATCAATATCTCAAGGGCAATTTGGGCTGGGCAATAAATCTGGCCTTGCCAATGAAACCCTCAACACAAAAGCGAACAATGAAAATGCACACCTAATTTCCATTATCCTTGATTCCTTTACATTCGTCAGTCTAAGGTCCCTTGCAGACTCGTGAAGACAGGCAATGGAAACAACCCCTCAGTATCACCACGTCAGACTCCAAAATTATGTCAAAACCAATTTTCTTCATCTTTTCCAATGTGAGAGAGCCTTCTCCTTCCAAGAAATCCCATTATTCATGAAACAAATGGATCTTTCTCTTTAATAATAATAATAATAATAATGCATTACATTTATATAGCGCTTTTCAAACACTCAAAGACGCTTTACAGGGATTTCTAGAACATAGAAAAATGAATAAATAGATAAATAAGTAAACGAACAGAGAAAGGAGACAGAAGGTGAGGTGACCTTCAGTGGTTGAAGGCAGTGCTGAAGAGATGAGACTTCAGTGATGTTTTGAATGTGGTGAGTGAGGAGGAGTCTCTGACGGTTTGGGGTAGTGAGTTCCACAGGGTGGGAGCAGCGATGGAGAAAGCTCTGTCCCCCCAGGATCTGAGTTTGGTCCGGATGGGGGGGGACAGGAGGTTGGCAGCAGCAGAGCGGAGGGTGCAGGTGGGAGTGTGCCTGTGGAGGAGGTCAGTCAGGTAGGATGGGGCCAGGTTATGGAGGGCTTTGTAGGTCATGAGGAGGATTTTGTACTAGATTCTCTGGGGGATGGGGAGCCAGTGGAGTTTGTAAAGGACGGGGGTGATATGGTCACGGATCGGGGAGTGGGTGAGTAGACGGGCAGCGGAGTTTTGAATGTATTGAAGTTTACTGATGATTTTTGAGGGTGAGCCATAGAGGAGGCTGTTGCAGTACCTTTAGATAGACACAAAATGCTGGAGCAACTCAGCGGGACAGGCAGCGTCTCTGGATAGAAGGAATGGGTGACGTTACAGTCTGAAGACGGGTCTCAAAGAATCCCTTCAGTTTGAAGAAGGGTCTCGACCCGAAACGTCGCCCAGTCCTTTTATCCTGAGATGCTGCCTGTCCCGCTGAAGTGTAAACCGCATCTGCAGTTCCTTCCGACGCGATCTTTCTCTCCTGGTGAGGATTTCATTATTAGTGATGTATTTTCAATGCTCTGACTCAGAAGATCAAGGAGGTGCTTTACTAGTCCTTATCCAGATAATTAAAAGAAGAAAGCTTTCAGATAATAAATTAATGCTGATTGGAATTACAAAGGAATGTTTACATGTGTGTTTATTCTTTGTTAGATAAATAGATAAAAGAGGAAACATTAGCAGCTTGCCTGGATCCAGCTGGTTGATAAACCAATCTGTTTCTCTTTTACTATTTTACTTGCAATATATATTAGTACATTGAATTGACTTCTACGTACATGAAGAAACATGGGACTGCACGTGCTGATTTACAAAATTGACTTTAACATAAATGAAGGTATCACAAAATTCTGGAGTAACTCAGCGGGTCAGGCAGCATCTCAGGAGAGAAGGAATGGGTGACGTTTCGGGTCTCTGGAGTAAGACCCGGCTGGTAGCGATAAAGTGGAGTGGAGACCCGGCTGGTAGCGATAAAGACCCAGAAAGCCGTTGCTTGCAGGAGAAGCTTGGAAGCCATGGAGCTCGACCTTGAAGACCAGAGGGTCGAGGTGGAGGGATCTGCCAGCGACAACGGATGTGAGGAGTGCACTGTATCTCTAATCTTTCAGTTTAGTTTAGTTTGGTTTAGTTTATGGTCACGTGTACCGAGGTACAGTGAAAAGCTTTTGTTGCATGCTATCCAGTCAGCAGAAAGACAATACGTGATTACCATAAATCCAATTGCAGTGTATAGATACATGATAAGGGAATAATGTTTATTGTAAGTTAAAGTCCGATCAAGGATAGTCCGAGGGTCATCAAAGAGGTAGATAGTAGTTCAGCACTGCTCTCTGTTTGTGGGGGGATGATTCAGTTGCCTGATAACAAACTAAACTAAACTAAACTAAACTAAAATTAAATTATACCCGAAACTTTAATTAGCTTGGAGTTTGATGACACATGTACGTTCTGGGATTTGTTTGCAAATGAATAAAAAAAACTTAATGGTCTAGTTGGCATCATCTTTCCTGAATATAAGTACCCCCTCTGAAGAATTGCAGTAGTAGTATTGCTTTTTCCACCGCATCCAGATGTTTACATGATGTGCAAATAGATACAGCTTCACAGATGTTTCATTATTGTAGCATGCGTGATCGCAGAAAAACAAATACCATTCAACAGAGCTGTTGCTCAAATTAAATACAATTAGAGTCATTGAGTCAAACAGCGTGGAAATAGGCCCATCAGCCCAACTTTCCCACACCGACCAACATGTCCCATCTACATTAGTCACACCTGCCCATATCCCGTTAAACACCCTATCCATGTCCCCATCCAAATGTTTCTTAAACGTTACCATAGTACTGCCTCAACTACCTCCCCTGGCAGCTGTTTCCATACACCCACCACCCTTTGTGTCAAAAAGCTACCCCTCAGGTTCCTATTAAATATTTCTCCCCTCACCTCAAACCTATGTCCTCTGGTTCTCGATTCCCCTTCTCTGGGCAAGAGACTCTGGACGTTTACCCAATCTACTTCTCTCACGATTTTGTACACTTCTATAAGATCACATCTCATCCTCCTGCGCACCAAGGAATAGAGTCCCAGCCTGCTCAACCACCTCCTACAGCTCGGACACACGAGTCCTGGCAACATCCTCATAAATCTTCTCTGCACCCTCATCCAGCTTGGCAACGTCTTTACCGTAACATGGTGAATAGGATTGTGAAATAGCAAACTGAGAGAGTTTGTCACACACCTCAGGTGAATGCCTTCTCCGATCAAATGTTACGGTGTCTACCTATGAGCTAAAGTGCTACCTTAAGATGGTGGGTTCTTGGTGACTGAAGAGATTATAATCACCTACTAATCTTTGTAAGGAAAATAACTGCAGATGCTGGTACAAATCGAAGGTATCACAAAAAGCTGGAGTAGCTCAGCGGGTCAGGCAGCTGATCAGGAGATCTCGAGATTGAAGAGAGGAGATCGCTTGGTCCGTGTTAAACAAACCGATCTCCCGGTGGCCGAGCACTTCAACTCCCCCTCCCACTCCCAGTCTGACCTTTCTGTCATGGGCCTCCTCCAGTGCCATAGTGAGGCGCACCGGAAATTGGAGGAACAGCCCCTCATATTTCGCTTGGGCAGTTTGCAACCCAGTGGTATGAACATCGACTTCTCCAACTTTAGATAGTTCCTCTGTCCCGCTCTTCCCCTCCTCCTTCCCAGTTCACCCTCTATCTTCCTGGCTCCACCTATATCCTTCCTTTGTCCCGCCCCCCTGACATCAGTCTGAAGAAGGGTCTCGGCCCGAAACGTCGCCCATTCCTTCTCTCCCGAGATGCTGCCTGACCTGCTGAGTTACTCCAGCATTTTGTGAATAAATACCTTCGAGGAGATCTCGAGAGATCTCTGTCTCCAACTACATCCTTTCTTTGTCCCACCCCCTCCACTTACATCAGGCCGAAGAAGGGTCTCGACCCAAAGCAACACCCATTCCTTGTCTCCTGAGATGCTGCATGACCCGCTGAGTTCCTCCAGCTTTTGGTGATACCTACTTATCTTTGTAATGTTGCTTGCACCATGCTAACTGAGGGCCCACTGCTGCCGATGAAGTCTGTGCCTCCTGTGAAAGTTTAGTTTAGTTAAGTTTCGTTTTGGAGATACAGCACGGAAACAGGCCCTTCGGCCCACCGATTCCGCGCCGACCAGCGATCCCCGCACATTAACGCTATCCTACACGCACTAGGGATCATTTTACATTTACACCAAGCCAATTAACCTACAAACCTGTATGTCTTTGGAGTGTGGGAGGAAACCGATGATCTCGGAGAAAACCCATGCGATCACGGGGAGAACGTACAAACTCCGTACAGACAAGCACCCATAGTTGGAATCGAACCTGGGTCTCTGGCGATGTACGGCAGCAACTCCACCACTGCACCACAGTGGTGCTCATAAAGTATTTTCTTCTTTAGAGACCATTTCAGAAGATTACAAGGCATTACAAAATGTCTTTCCTTTTAAGACGTGGTTATATAAAAAACATTTACTTTGATGAAAGATCACTTCAGATCAGCATGTATGGTTCTTTTTAACCGTGTCAATTTTTAATTCAAGATTGCTTATATGATACACATGTGCTTGGGTGGATTTTAAGGCGAAGAAATAGAACCCCAATCTAGGATGGTTTCTCAGCCTAGAGATTTTCAGGCAAAATTAAATTCCTACCTTCGGATAATGAAGCTGAAGATCCATCCAGTATGAATACAGTAAAAAAACTTTGTGTTTTGTGTCATATCATATCATCTCATATCATATCATATCATATCATATCATATCATATCATATCATATCATATCATATCATATCATATCATATCATATCATATCATCTCATCTCATCTCATCTCATCTCATCTCATCTCATCTCATATCATCTCATCTCATCTCATCTCATATCATATCATATCATATCATATCATATCATATCATCTCATCTCATCTCATATCATATCATATCATATCATATCATATCATATCATATCATATCATATCATATCATATCATATCATACCATATCATATCAAAGGTCATACGGAATAGGGGTAGAATTAGTCCATTCGGCCCATCAAGTCTACTCCGCCATTCAATCACGGCTGATCTATCTCTCTCTCCTAACCCCATCCTCCTGCCTTCTCCCCATAACCTCTGACACCTGTACTAATCAAGAATCTATCTATCTCTGCCTTAAAAATACCCATCGACATGGGCCCCATCGCCTTCTGTGGCAAAGAATTCCACTGATTCACCACCCTCTGACTAAAGAAATTTCTCCTCATCTCCTTCCTAAAAGAACGTCCTTTAATTCTGAGGCTATGATCTCTAGTTCTAGACTCTCCCACAATCATATCATATTTAGTATCATATCATATCAATCATATCATATCATATCATATCATATCATATCATATCATATCATATCATATCATATCATATCATATCATATCATATCATATCATATCATATCATATCATATCATATCATATCATATCATATCATATCATATCATATCATATCATATCATGTCATGTCATATCATATCATATCATATCATATCATCCATATCACATCACAGCATATCGTGTCGTGTCGTGTCGTGTCGTGTCGTGTCGTGTCGTGTCGTGTCGTGTCGTGTCGTGTCGTGTCGTGTCGTGTCGTGTCGTGTCGTGTCGGGTCGTGTCGTGTCGTGTCGTGTCGTGTCGTGTCGTGTCGTGTCGTGTCGTGTCGTGTCGTGTCGTGTCGTGTCGTGTCGTGTGGCGTCGTGTCGTGTCGGGTCATATCATATCATATCATATATCATATAATACATGAGTGCACAAATCAGACCATCGTGAGTGCAATTAGACCACACGAGTAGAGCAGGCAATGCAAAAGAGAAAATAAACCGAATGCATGGTATGGTTACAGGTACAGAGGAAATGCAGATAGGAAAATAGTGCAAGGCCCGCCATGGGGTAGATTGGAAGATCGGGAATATATCTTTAGCGTATGGGTGGTTGCAGCCAAGAGTCTGATAACAACAGTAACATTGGGACTTGGAACTCAGGTCAATACAGTTGCCGAACAGGTGAATCACAAATGCAACTAAAACCATTACATCGTGACAACTCCCAGGGGCTTGAGGACGGTTTGACCAACTACTGTGTCTTGTGTTTGCTCCGTTAAAAAATTGCCAAGAAAGATATGAGAAAATTACTTCCCTTTCCTCTTTCCCTCACTTTCCCCTCTCCATTCCCACTTCTCCCACTGTCTTCCTGTTTCAAACTACATCCTACCTTTGTCGCCCCCCCCCTCTCCATGACATCAGTCTGAAGAAGGGTCTCGACCCGAAACGTAACCCATTCCTCCTCTCCAGAGATGCTGCCTGACCCGCTGAGTTACTCCAGCATTTTGTGTCTACCTTCGATTTGAACCAGCATCTGCAGTTATTTTCCTACACTCCCTTGCAGTAGACCAAAACCAACAGTTTTGAACTGGTAACTCAAAATCTACTTTTACCCTGTATTAAATCCTTTTAAAAACATTTTTCATGGAACTGAATAACAGGTAACCTAAACAAGACTGGCTCCCAAGCGATAGGGCGCAAAGAATAATGCGGATTCAGAAATCCACTGTGAACGTTAGTTTGTCAACACAGTTTCCATGCAGTTTACCAGCTTTCTGGCCCTTTTTTTATCCGAGTCAGACCAATCTCACAACTTGAAATTCAGTGGGACAGGATGTGACACAGCTGGTACAGCTGAGTCAGCCTCTTGTTCGAACGATGAGAAATGAAGGTGGTACCGGAGATGAATTTTGTGTTCCTGAATCTTGGATGTATCGGGCCATCTAAGACTAACGATCGTGCACACACACACACATGCGAGAAGACAATAGGGATCACTCTCCTGACAGCAAGTCTGTTCAATGTTTTTGGGGCTGATTTGAGCTGACTGGAGCACAGATGGCTGTGCAGCTGCCTGCTCTATATCTCAGACATGGCTCAGCAATCTTCCAGCAGGCAAAGCCTGAAAGTGAATCCCTGTGGACTACAGAAACGTACACGGATACAGTGGGTATTTAACACCCTCAGTTCATCCACTGGCATCACAATTGTTTGAGTGCCTGTCGGATATCGCTGACAGACTTCTTTCTTTTCCTAAGGTCTGTTACGCTCAACACACGTGACCACGGATGGCTTTCTATCCTATTATAGACAATAGACAATAGACAATAGGTGCAGGAGTAGGCCATTCAGCCCTTCGAGCCAGCACCGCCATTCAATGCGATCATGGCTGATCACTCTCAATCAGTACCCCGTTCCTGCCTTCTCCCCATACCCCCTCACTCCACTATCCTTAAGAGCTCTATCCAGCTCTCTCTTGAAAGCATCCAACGAACTGGCCTCCACTGCCTTCTGAGGCAGAGAATTCCACACCTTCACCACTCTCTGACTTACGTGACGTAGGGTACAAGGTGGCATGGTGGCGCAGTGGTAGAGCTGCTGCCTCACAACGCCAGAGACACAGGTTCGATCCCGACTACGGGTGCTGTCTGTACGGACTTTGTACGTTTGTACGTTCTCCCCGTGACCTGCGTGGGTTTTCTCGGAGATCTTCGGTTTCCTCCCACACTCCAAAGGCGTACAGGTTTGTAGGTTAATTGGCTTGGGATGAAGGTACAATTGCCCCTAGTGTGTGTGTAGGGTAGTGCTAGTGCGCGGGGATCGCTGGTCGGTGCGGACTCGGTGGGCCGAAGGGCCTGTTTCCGCGCTGGATCACTAAGCTAAAGGATCACGATGCAGACTCACTGCAATTCATCGTCCACCCAAGTCTCGCCTCAATCCCGTTTTAATCAACCCCATCAGGATAAACAAAAACAAAAACAGAGGCTAGAAATGGTCATTGTAAACGGAAAATGTAGCATGTCAGGCAGCATCCGAGCAAAAAAGGTAGATAATGCTTCAGGTCGGAGGCCGATAAAAATAAAACAAAAATGCGCAGATGCTAGAAATATGAAATGAAAACTCAAAATGCTTGAAACAGGTCGAGACAACACACTTGGAGGAATGCTGGTATTGTGATTAACTATTTATATTACACTGAAGCAGTAGAATATAAATGATTTCTTCTATTGCTACAGCTAGCAATAGAGGAAATGATAGACACAATAAATGCTGGAGTAACTCAGCGGGACAGGCAGCATCTCTGGAGAGATGGAATGGGTGACGTTTCGGGTCATGACCCTTCTTCTGACCCGAAATGCCACCCATTCCTTCTCTCCAGAGATGCTGCCTGTCCTGCTGAGTTACTCCTGCATTTTGAGTCTATCTTCGGTTTAAACGAGCATTTGCAGTTCCTTCCTAGACAGGAATGATATTGGCTACAAATGTTGAGATAACAACAGACAATAGACAATAGGTGCAGGAGGAGGCCATTCGGCCCTTCGAGCCAGCACCGCCATTCAATGTGATCATGGCTGATCATTCTCAATCAGTACCCCGTTCCTGCCTTCTCCCCATACCCCCTGACTCCGCTATCCTTAAGAGCTCTATCCAGCTCTCTCTTGAATGCATTCAGAGAATTGGCCTCCACTGCCTTCTGAGGCAGAGAATTCCACAGATTCACAACTCTCTGACTGAAAAAGTTTTTCCTCATCTCCGTTCTAAATGGCCTACCCCTTATTCTTAAACTGTGTCCCTTGGTTCTGGACTTCCCCCAACATTGGGAACATGTTTCCTGCCTCTAACGTGTCCAACCCCTTAATAATCTTATACGTTTCGATAAGATTATGCCACTATGCCACGCATTTGTTCCTTCAGACGCTGAGTTGCTCCAGCATTTTGTGTCTATGTTCGGTGTAAAGCAGCAACTGCAATTCCTTCCTCAACTCTTGTGGACTTTTCTAATTGTGTTCTGCACTGATGATGTCTTGTTTTTTTTTTCACAGTTGCTCTTTTCTATTCACTGCGTGTTTGTAGAATGCGTGTTTAATTTACTTTTTGTGTGTTGCCCGAGTTTATGTGCTGGTGCTGCTGCTGCTGGTGCAAGTAAGATATTCGTTGCACTTGTACCGTACCATATTTGTACTTGTGATGATAAACTTGACTTGACTTGACTTGTGAGTCACCTCAAACATGCCACATTCTAACGGCGAAAGAAGTTTTCTAACTGTATTTTCTCTTCTATTTATTTCTAACTCTTTTACAATTGCGTCCTTTTTGTAATATCGGATCTTGGTGTTCCTAAGTTGTCCGAGCGCAGTCAACTGAGTGGCTATTATTGAGAACAGCTCGTTATTTTCTCTCGTTGTTTATGCTAAAACAAATATATTTAAATGCTTTGGCCTCTGTCCAAAGGCACCTAGGCCAATTTCCCTCACTCATTGGCGACACTGTTAAAAATTAAACAATTACCATTTCATTTGAAATCAAAACAAATCGGCACGGTGGCGCAGCGGTAGAGTTGCTGCTTTACAGCGAACCCAGCGCCAGAGACTCAGGTTCGATCCTGACTACGGGTGCTGTACTGTACGGAGTTTGTACGTTCTCCCCGTGACCTGCGTGGGTTTTCTCCGAGATCTTCAGTTTCCTCCCACACTCCAAAGACTTACAGGTACGTAGGTTAATTGGCTGGGCAAATGTAAAAATTGTCCCTAGTGGGTGTAGGATGGTGTTAATGTGCGGGGATCGCTGGGCGGCGCGGACCCGGTGGGCCGAAGGGCCTGTTTCTGCGCTGTATCTCTAAATCTAAAAAAAAAAAATCGTAAATCTTTTGTTTGCATCTTGAATTAAACTTCAAGTGATTGGGGTTTTGATGTATGATAGGGAACCTGGAATGGTATTAAGCAGCTTCTGGCTGATATTCCATCTGGCTAAACATGTGTTTATAACATTGACAACAAACTTGCATATAAATTGTGCCTATAAAGCAATAAAATGTCTCGAGATGCTTTACTGGAGTGTAATCAGATAAGTGCTGACACAAAAAAAAATTTTTGTTAAAGACTGTTCCATGATCATTCCCAGCCTAGGAGTACCTAGAAGCCATGGCGAAGCAGATGGACACAAAAAGCTGGAGTAACTCAGCGGGACAGGCAGCATCTCTGGAGAGAAGGAATGGGTGACGTTTCAGGTCGAGACCCTTCTTCAGATATTACAGAAGCAGATATATAATCAATATAGATTCCATTTAGTTTAGTTTAGAGATCCGTCGTGGAAACAGGCCATTCGGCCCATCAAGTCTGCACGATCAGCGATCCCCACACATTAACACTAACCTACACACACCAGGGACAATTTTTACATTTATACCAAGCCAATTAGCCTGCAAACCTGTACGACTTTGGAGTGTGGGAGGACACCAAAGTTCTCGCCCACGCAGGTCACGGGAGGAACGTACAAACTACGTACAGACAGCGCCCGTAGTCGGGATCGAACCCAGGTCTTTGGTGCTGTAAGCGCTGTAAGGCAGCAGCTCTGCCGCTGCGCCACCGTGCCGCCACGATCAAAGCTCTGGAAGAAGTGGAGTTTATAAAGAGGAAGGAAGCCAATGCCCTCAAGGCAGCATGTAGCAAAATCTAGATAACCAAGACAAAGAAAACACCAATCTATCTCCAGAAAGGACCATTACCGGTTTCGGCAAAAAGTCTCTGACTGAAAGTAGTTTTATTCTTCATCAACTGGGAAATAAAGAGCACCTCATTTTGGGGGCCGAAGGCGAAAGAGACTGCAGATACTAAAACATGGGACAAGAAACAGATTGCTGGAAGAACTCAGCAGATCAGGCAGCATTTGTGGAGGCAAAGGGGTGTCAACTACCCAAGATGAGATATTAGTTCTTCCAATTTGTTTTTGGCCTCTCCATGGCACTGGAAGAGCTTGGGATGGCCATTGTGGACAGAGCACAGGAGCTCCATAAAATGAATGCCTCGTCTACACCTGGTTTCCCCAATATAGTTTTGTTTATTATTGTTTATTATTTAGTTTATTATTTTAAAAAAAAAGCTTTTTGTTGCATTCTCTCCAATCAGCAAAAAGACTGTACATGATTACAATCAAACTATCTACAGTGTAAAGACATGGAATAAAGGGTACAACGTTTATTGTGAGATAAAGTTCAGTAAAGTTCAATTAAAGATAGTTCGAAGGTCTCCAATGAGGTAGATGGGAGGTCAGCACCGCTCCCTGGTTGGTGAGAGGGCAGCTCAATTGGCTGAAAACAGCTGGGAAGAAACTGTCCCTGAATCTGGAGGTGTGCGTTTTCAAACATCTGTACCTCTTGCCTGATGGGAGATGAGGGAAGAGGTTAGCAACCCGAATGAGACTGGCCATTGATTATGCTGCTGGCCTTGCCAAGGCAGTGTGAAGTGTAGGCGGAGTCAATGGAAGGGAGGTCGGTTTGTGTGATAGACCGGGCTGCGTCCATAACTCACTGCAATTTCTTGTGGCCTTGGATGGGGCTGTTCTCAAACCATGTCGTGATGCATCCCGATAAAATGCTTCCTACAATGCTTCTGTAGATGTTGCTGAGGGTTGTTGAGGAGAGGCCAAACTTACAATACAATACAATACAATATATCTTTATTGTCATTGTACAGGGGTACAACGAGGTTTGGAATGCGCCTCCCATACGATGCAATAAATGAATTAGCTAGTCAGTATTAATTTAAACAACCCAATGAAACAAATTGTAACAGTTTTAAAACAGAATAAAGTGCAAGTGGATCTGTGCCGGATCACTGTGCGATGTGACCATCCGGCTCAGCAGGACCGGTTCATGGCAGCTATGGCCCTGGGGATGAAGCTGTTCCTGAGTCTGGAGGTGCGGGCGTAGAAGGCCTTGTATCGTCTGCCCGATGGAAGGAGTTCGAACAGACTGTTGCAGGGGTATGAAGAATCTTTGTGGATGCTGGTGGCTTTTCTGAGGCATCGTGTGTTGTAGATGCCCTCCAAGGCTGGTAGCTGTGTTCCGATGGTCCTCTGAGCTCAATGGACTACCCGCTGAAGAGCTTTCCTCTCTGCCTCTGTGCAGCTGAGATACCACACAGGGATGCCATGTGTTAGGATGCTCTCTATGGTGCAGCGGTAGAATGTCGTCAGCAGCTGTTGGGGCAGACCAGACTCCCTAAGCATTCTGAGGAAGTAGAGGCGTTGGTTTGCTTTCCTGACCGTTGCTTCATTGTGGCTGGTCCAGGACAAATTGCTGGTGATATTTACTCCGAGGAAGCTGAAGCTCTCAGCCATCTCTACTTTGGCAATGTAGACTGGGGTGTGTGTACTGCTTTGCTTCTTGAAGCCAATCACAATCTCCTTTGTCTTGCTGACGTTGAGGGAGAAGTTGTTGTCCGGGCACCAGGTAATGAGGTTTTAAATCTCCTTCCTGTAGTCCATCTCATTATTATAGACAATAGACAATAGACAATAGATGCAGGTGGAGGCCATTCGGCCTTTCGAACCAGCACCGTCATTCAATGTGATCATGGCTGATCATTTTCAATCAGTACCCCATTCCTGCCTTCTCCCCATACCCACTGACTCCGCTATCCTTAAGAGCTCTATCCAGCTCTCTCTTGAATGCATTCAGAGAATTGGCCTCCACTGCCTTCTGAGGAAGAGAATTCCACAGATTCACAACTCTGACTGAAAAAGTTTTTCCTCATCTCCGTTCTAAATGGCCTACCACTCAGAGAATTGGCCTCCACTGCCTTCTATTATTTGATATTCGGCCCACTACGGTGGTCGTCTGCAAATTTATAAATTGAGTTAGATTGGTATTTGGCTGTACAGTCATGAGGGCACAAGGGCTGAGAACGTATCCTTGCAGGACACCAGTGCTGAGGATTATCGCAGAGGATGAACTGTCATCTATCCTCACTGATTGTGGTCTGTTGGTCAGGAAGTCAACGATCCAGTTGCAGTGTTAATGCCAAGTTCCATGAGTTTGGAGATGAGTTCGGGTGGGATAATGGTATTGAAAGCAGAGTTGCAGTCTATGAATAGGAATCTGATGTAGGTGTCTCTCTTTCCCAGGAGTTCCGGGAATGAGTGCAGGGCCAGGGAGATGGCATCAGCTGTGAGCCTGTCGTGGCGGAAGGCGAACTACAGTGGGTCAGGGTTGCTGGGTAGACTGGATTTAATGCATTCCATAAACAGCATCTCAAAGCACCTCGTGATGGTGGATGTCAAAGCCACTGAACAGTAGTCATTAAGGCATGAGAACTTGCTTTTCTTTGGCAATATAGAAGAGGTCATATCGCTCTGTCTGCAATGACTTTCATGGGCTTCTGGCTGCATGTCATTTTAACTTTTCTTGAACTGGAAGAATGAAATCTCATATTCTGCTTGCGTAGTCTATAATCTGTGGAACGAACATCGAATTTTTCAATTTCAGGTAACCCATCTTCCTGTTTTTCTTCTCCCAAACACACTCATCCATCCACCTTGGTCGGCACGGTAGTGCAGAGTTAGATTTGCTGCACGACAGCGCTTACTGCGCCAGATACCCGGGTTCCATTCCGACTACGATTGCTGTCTGTACGGCGCCTGTACGTTCTACCTGTGACATGTGTGGGTTTTCTCCGAGATCTTCGGTTTCCTCTCACAAGCCAAAGATGTACAGGTTAATTGGATTGGTGTATGTGTAAATTGTCCCTAGTGTGTGTAGGGTCGTGTTAATGTGCGGGGATCGCTGGTCATTGTGGACTCAGTGGGCCGAAGGGCCTGTTTCCGCGCTGTATCTCTGAACTAAACTCTAAGCTAATGGAAAGTTGGCCTTCATAATGAGAGGAAAGAGGTTCTTCTGCAGTTGTATAGGGCCCTGGTAAGACCACATCTGGAGTATTGTGTACAGGTTTGGTCTCCTAATTTGGGGAAGGACGTCCTTGTAATTGAGGTAGTGCAGCGTAGGTTCACGAGGTTGATCCCTGGGATGGGGGGACTGTCATATGAGGAAAGATTGAAATGACTAGGCTTGTATTCATTGGAGTTTAGAAGGGTGAGGGGGGACCTTATAGAGACATATAAAATTATAAAAGGACTGGGCAAGCTAGATGCAGGGAAAATGTTCCCAGTGTTGGGCGAGTCCAGATCCAGGGGCCACCGTCTTAGAATAAAGGGGAGGCCATTTAAAACTGAGGTGAGAAGAAACTTTTTCACCCAGCGAGTTTTGAATCTGTGGAATTCTCTGCCACAGAGGGCAGTGGAGGCCAAATCACTGGATGGATTTAAGAGAGAGTTAGATAGAGCTCTAGAGGCCAGTGGAATCAAGGGGCATGGGGAGAAGGCAGGCATGGTTATTGATTGTGGACGATCAGGCATGATCACAATGATCACATGAGCAGCGGTGCTGGCTCGAAGGGCTGAGTGGCCTCCTCCTGCACCCATTTTCTATGTCTATGTTTTCTAAACTGAATCTATCCCACCATTCCTCGCCGACATCCCTCCCACTACCACTACACACTGGCAACTTCGCCTGGCACTCCTCTCCCATCTCAGTCCTGATGCAGATTCTCAATCCAAACGTTGACTTACCCCTTTTACCCCCATTAGGTTCTTCTGGCATTTTTAGTTTAGTTTAGTTTAGTTTAGTTTAGAGATTTACACTTTACACTTATACCAAGCCCATTAAACTACAAACCTGTTCATCTTTGGAGTGTGGGAGGAAACTGAATATCTTGGAGAAAACCCACGCGGTCACGGGGAGAACGTACAAACTCCATACAGACAGCACCCGTAGCCGGGATCGAACCCGGGTCTCTGGCGCTGCAAGCGCTGTAAGGCAGCAAAGCTACCGCTGCACCACCGTGCCACCCTTATTTTTAAAAAAAATATTGACTGCCTGTTTTATTTCCTGTTGAATAATCAGTTCCAGTAACATCAATAAAACTTAGCATCGAGTGAGTCAGTTATAAAAGAAAGTACACTACCATTCACTTAGTGTGACTGTCCAAGATTTAAGAAAAATAACCTTATTAGGTGCAGCATAAGGACTGTAAAAGACAAAATACAAAATAATTTTATATAAGATTTCAGAGTGCAAGTGAACTGAAAAAGAATTTTGTCTCACATTATTAATTTAATATTTTCAACTGACATAATAAAATATTTATTTTTTAAAAATTCAGCTTCATAGCACAAAAAAGAAACATTTAAATTTGAATAGAATTTGATTAAGGCGTAACCAAAAGGTTATCAACCTGAAATGTTGCCCCCTCTCTCTTCACCAATGCTGTCTGATCTATTTTTTCCAGCACTATCTGTCTCTATTTTGATTAAAATAATGCCTGCCCTGCCTTTTTTAGACTATTTATTGCAACATATTCACCTCACAGAGTTGATAACCTTTGCTCACTGCCATTTGCACCTTGGTGGAGATGATATCTCAGAAAATTGAAGCTTCCAGCCATGAATACTTTATACAGCATTGCACAATTGACAATTGAGCCTTTTTTTGTGAAAACTCTCGATTCCAAATAGCTTATTTGTGAGTTACAATAAAGAACTATGATAAAGTATAAAGAGCCTTAGATCCTACTAATCTTATTAACTGACTCTAACACAATGAGTTCTTATTACACCACTCTGCACCCTGACCTTTGCAAGACTGCATCTCCTGTTGATATCGATTTCCACTGTAATGGCCCATCCACAGTTTCTTGTGTGAAGTCAACTTTTACAAATGCTTCGGCATGACGTTGCTGAATAATGCCAGCAATGCCCGTCCTAAGTGAGTCTGCAACATGGGGAAATTGCTTTTCATTTTGCTACATTTTCAGACGTAATTTCATCGACGCTATCCACATTTGTTCCGTAGCTTGCAGGACACAATCAAGGATGAGAGGGGATCTTATTGAAACGTATAAGATTATTAAGGGATTGGACACGATAGAGGCAGGAAACATGTTCCCAATGTTGGGGGAGTCCAGAACCAGGGGCCACAGTTTAAGAATAAGGGGTAGGCCATTTAGAACGGAGATAAGGAAAAACTTGTTCACTCAGAGAGTTGTAAACCTGTGGAATTCTCTGCCTCGGAAGGCAGTGGAGGCCAATTCTCTGGATGCTTTCAAGAGAGAGTTAGATAGAGCTCTTAATGATAGCGGAGTCAGGGGGTATGGGGAGAAGGCAGGAATGGGGTACTAATTGAGAATGATCAGCCATGATCACATTGAATGGCGGTGCTGGCTGGAAGGGCCGAATGGCCTACTCCTGCACCTATTGTCTATTGTCTATAAATCCGCTCACCCACCCTTGTGCATTATAAGGCCGTCACCCCGCATGAGAATAGTAAATCTAAAGAAATATCTTTGTCAGATGAAATACTATAAGACAATACATCTCAGTCGCATTTTGGGAGAGAACTGGATTGGCAGAGACATCAAAATTTGGATATTATCCAATTATGACTGTGGGAACAACCCTAAACATTTATTCATAGAGAAGGTTTGGCATTTCTCAGGGTCTTGCGTTGTGACATTTTCTAAGAAAAGATTTTGTTGGGTTAATTTGTTTTCCACAAAACACAGAAAAATGCAGTGCCGTGGATAAAGTTCAAGAACTCTGGAAGAGGGAAAGAAAAAATCGGATTGTCCCCTGCAGTGTTTATGAAGACACGGCATTATTATGTCATCCAGTTCAATCTTAAAACCATCGACTCTGCCAGTCTGAACACATGCTGCCTACACAAGGCTTTATATAGTCAGTGGTGAGGACAATCCAACGTACAGAAACATGGGTGTCGCACAAAACAGATGCCCGATCCATATTTGGTCAGCTTCTGCCACATATAATTACGGTTAAAAAAAAACCCTCAGTAGCAATAGCAATAGCAAGCAACAGAATCATCATTTATATAATTTTCTGGCACCCAAAGAAACCAACCAAGCACTTTGGCCGGCTAACTATCAGCAGTTTCTCCTATTGCGGTAAATGGCACCCTCTAACTCAGAATGGGTGACGTTTTGTGTCTCGACCCTGCATCAGACCGTTGTGGCGTGAACTCCATTGGCTCGGATGAAAGTTGCTCCAGCAACTCACAACAAAAATCCCATTCTCATCCGGGATAAAGCTGCCTGATCAAAAACAGCAGTCCATCTCCCCACCTTCAACCACTTGTCCTTCGGCTGCCAGAACACTGTGCTTGTCGAAACAAGGAACGGCAGATGCTGCCGTACAAAAACGGACACCCCCATTTGGAGTAACTCAGCGGGTCAGGCAGCATCTCTGGAGACAATGAAGAGGTGACGTTTCGGGCTGATTGCGGTGCGGAGGGGAAGAAAGACGGAGGAAAGGAGGTAGGGCCAAACCTGACAAGTGATAGGTGTATACAGTTGACGGGGGAGGGCAGATGGTAAGGCAAAGGCCAGAGACTAAAAGTTTTGGGAAAAGGAAGGAAGAGTTGCGAATTGTGAAGCTAGTGGAAGGAATGTAGGTGGAGGGGAGGGGAGGGGAGAAATAGTCCAGGTGGGGCTCTGGAGAGAGAGGGGGTGAAAGAAAGGTGGGGGGGGTGAAGTTTTGCAAGTTACCTAAAATTAGGGAATTCACTGGAATTTACACTGGAATTTAGAAGGATGAGAAGAGATCTTATCGAAACGTATAAGATTATTAAGGGGTTGGACACATTAGAGGCAGGAAACATGTTCCCAATGTTGGGGGAGTCCAGAACAAGGGGTCACAGTTTAAGAATAAGGGGTAGGCCATTTAGAACTGAGATGAGGAAAAACTTTTTCAGTCAGAGAGTTGTGAATCTGTGGAATTCTCTGCCTCAGAAGGCAGTGGAGGTCAATTCTCTGAATGCATTCAAGACAGAGCTAGATAGAGCTCTTAAGGATAGCGGAGTCAGGGGGTATGGGGAGAAGGCAGGAACGGGGTACTGATTGAGAATGATCAGCCATGATCACATTGAATGGCGGTGCTGGCTCAAAGGGCCGAATGGCCTCCTCCTGCACCTGTTGTCTATTGTCTATTGTCTAATTCAAGGTCCATACAATTAGGTTTGTAAGGGTTTCCAGCAGCTTGTCCAGACTTCCTCAACAGGACATCCCAGATCTGTGACATCCACCATATCAAAGGGCGAGAGCTGCAAGTATTGTCCACGACCACGATTGCTTGAAAGTCACAAACTGTCCTCACCTCTGAATGGAAGATAGACACAAAAAGCTGGAGTAACTCAGCGGGTCAGACGGCATCTCTGGAGAAAAGGAATAGCAGACGTTTCGGGTCGAAACACTTCTTCAGACCGTGTCAGCATCTGCAGTTCCTTCCTACACGTTTTGTGTTTATCTTCGGTCTAAACCAGCACCTGCAGTTCCTTGGTATCACAAAAATCTGGAGTAACTCAGCGGGTCAGGCAGCATCTCAGGAGAGAAGGAATGGGTGACGTTTCGGGTCGAGGCGGCACGGTGGCGCAGCGGTAGAGTTGCTGCTTTATAGCGAATGCAGCGCCGGAGACTCAGGTTCGATCCTGACTACGGGTGCTGCACTGTAAGGAGTTTGTACGTTCTCCCCGTGACCTGCGTGGGTTTTCTCCGAGGTCTTCGGTTTCCTCCCACACTCCAGGTATGTAGGTTAATTGGCTGGGTAAATGTAAAAATTGTCCCTAGTGGGTGTAGGATAGTGTTAATGTGCGGGGATCACTGGGCGGCACGGACTTGGTGGGCCGAAAAGGCCTGTTTCCGGCTGTATGTATATGATATGATATGATATGATATGTTAGACAGCATCTCTGGAGAACATTGGTAGGCAATGTTAGACAATAGACAATAGACAATAGGTGCAGGAGGAGGCCATTCGGCCCTTCGAGCCAGCACCGCCATTCAATGCGATCATGGCTGATCATTCTCAATCAGTACCCCGTTCCTGCCTTCTCCCCATACCCCCTGACTCTGCTATCCTTAAGAGCTCTATCTAGCTCTCTCTTGAATGCATTCAGAGAATTGGCCTCCACTGCCTTCTGAGGCAGAGAATTCCAATGTTTCAGGTCAAGAGCCCTTTTCAGGCTAAAGAAGGGTCTTGACCCGAAACATCACCTATCAATGTTCACCAGAGATGCTGCCTGACCCGCTGAGGTGCTCCAGCACTCTCTGTGTCCTTGTTGCATATTGACCACCTTATCGTGGACAGGTAAGACAAAGACACAGTGAAATTAAACATTAGATTTAAAACTAGTCACTGTCATAAAATAAACGTTTAGGTTTAAAAGTAGTCACTATGGTAACGTAAATATTAGGTTTAAAACTAGTCACACAAAACCAAGCAAACATCTGACATATGACTGAATATGATGAATCAGCTATCATCTAAATTAGCGACAAGAGAATTTGTCCCATTGTGTTCGTTTCACACGGTGAAGGGGTGATTGTCCACATTTAAGCTTGGAGCACATTGCTCACTTGGAAAATCAGGATGTTCCCTTCAGTAAAAGGCATTTGTCACCGCTATTTGGAAGTGGGGGGATGTAACATAAGAATAAAATCGCGCAGGTTTGAATAAAAGCCTTTACTTACTCAGTGAGTCATCTTCACTTTGAATCTGCCCGTGGAAACATGAGACAATTGGGTGTGGTCTAATCTGGTCAGCAGTTTGGTGAGCATGACTTTCCCCGCATCTGCGAACAATTACAATAGCTACGGAATGAATAAGCAACATTTGCAAGCATTCTAGATGTGGAATTAAGAGTCTCGGGCCACGCAAAATGTTGGGTTGGAATTAAATCCGTTGCACTCTGTGTCATCAATGCGGTGATTACAGTGTGGTGAACGGTTTTGGGACACCCCTCATTACTGAAATTAGGGAAGAACGCGGTGTGGATTCGCTAGAATGACGGCATCCTCCTCCTGCACCTATTTTCTATGTTTCTATGTATCTCTGTCTGCTCGAGGGAGACTCAGAATGTCTATGCGGGTGTACACTTGTCCGTGTGTTTCTTTATGAAGTCAGTGACAATAGACAATAGACAATAGGTGCAGGAGGAGGCCATTCGGCCCTTCGAGCCAGCACCGCCATTCAATGTGATCATGGCTGATCATTCTCAATCAGTACCCCGTTCCTGCCTTCTCCCCGTACCCCCTGACTCCGCTATCCTTAAGAGCTCTATCCAGCTCTCTCTTGAATGCATTCAGAGAATCGGCCTGCACTGCCTTCTGAGGCAGAGAATTCCAGTTTCACAACTCTCTGACTGAAAAAGTTTTTCCTCATCTCAGTTCTAAATGGTTTACCCCTTATTCTTAAACTGTGGTCCCTTGTTCTGGACTCCCCCAACATTGGGAACATGTTTCCTGCCTCTAACGTGTCCAACCCCTTAATAATCTTATACGTTTCTGACTTGGCGCAGACCACGAGTTTTGAATCAGTCCTCTGCCTTCCCTGGCCAGCTCTTTGTAGGCCTCTTCCTTGGTGCTTTGCTCCACAGCCTTTGCATATACAAATGACGAAGGAGCACAACCAGGTGGTCAGATTTCCCCACGTGCAGGACGTGAGGGATGGCGCGGTTGGAGTTCCTGACTGTGGACAGGCAGCAATTGAGTGAATTGTGTCCTTTGGTGTTAAAGGTGAGGTGTTGATGGTAGTTGGTCAGACACGTCTGCAAGCTGGCCTGAATGAAGTCCCCAAGCAACGATGAGGAAGATGAGGCCGGCACGGTGGCGCAGCGGTAGAGTTGCCGCCTTACAGCACTTGCTGCGCCAGAGACCCGGGTTCGATCCCGACCGCGGGCGCCGTCTGTACGGAGTTTGTGTACGCTCTCCCCGTGACCTGCGTGGGTTTTCTCCGAGACCTTCGGTTTCCTCCCATACTCCAAAGATGTACAGGTGGTTTGTAGGTTAGTGTAAGGGTAAATTGTCCCTAGTATGTTATACTGTTAACGTGCGGGGATCGCTGGTCGGTGCTGACTCGGTGGGCCGAAGGGCTTGTGTCCGCGCTGTGTCTCAAAACTAAACGAATATCGCCATTTCATGCTTGTTGTTCGATAATAACTAATTCATAAATAATCTGTAACATGAAAGATTTAATATAATAAAGAAGGCTTGCGTTCAAGAAGAGCCAACATGAATACGGACTCCCTACGATCAGGCAGGGTCAATTCCCATGCGTCCATCTTACATGCGCTTCTCCAAAATGATTCAGATTTTAATTTTTGGACAGGTCCTGTTTGAGAAACTGAGAACCAATCAGCGCTGCTTCGGAACAAAGAAGGTTGACTTAACGTCGAGAATGCTGCAGTATAATTAATGAATGTGTCTGCTTTCAGTTGGAGCAATGTAGATCCTTGGGGATCTGAAAAACTAGGTCAGGAGAACATGGATTCTAATTTCAGTCTATCTAGGATCATGCATCTGTATTCCACAGAGTTAACCCGTAGCTCTCAGCTGCTTACGTTCAGACATTCCTGCTACATATTTCACTGCGATAATGGCGCCGTTTTCCTTTGGAGTGAAGATAGGAAATGAATGGAACTATGGTCTGAAGAAGGGTCTCGACCCGAGACGTCGGCCATTCCTTCTCTCCAGAGATGCCGCCTGCCCAACTGAGTTACTCCAGCATTTTGTGTCTATCCTATATAATATCTCCAGAGATGTAGTGGTTTCCCGATGTCGGGGGAGTCCAGAACCAGGGGCCACAGTTTAAGAATAAGGGGTAGGCCATTTAGAACTGAGACGAGGAAAAATCTTTTCAACACAGAGAGTTGGGAATTTGTGGAATTCTCTGCCTCAGAAGGCAGTGGAGGCCGATTCAATGGTTGCATTCAAAAGAGAGTTAGACAGAAGCTCTTTGGGCTAGCAGACTCGAAGGCCATGGGGAGTGGGCGGGAGCAGGGTGCTGATTGTGGATGATCGGCCATGATCACATTGAATGGCGGTGCTGGCTCGAAGGGCCGAATGGCCTGCTCCTGCACCTATTGTCTATGTATCCATGTACGTCTTTGAAAGTTGTTGAGTGAAATATGACTTTACCTGGTGACCTGGTTACAAGCATCCATTAGATCAAGGTTAGTGCAGGAGCTTATTGAAAGAGGTTTGGGAGATTATTGTTCGTGCAAAGGGTTATTTGGAAACCACTTGTGGACATTGTCCTTTTTGAAATAAAGCTGGCTTAAATAAAGCATTTCTTTTAGCATTCAGTCTTTATTCTTATGTTCAAAGGTGGCCATTAATGCATTTTTGCTGGCAGCTTTCTTCACCTTGGTCAACCCCAGCTCGATGATACAGCAGCTCATTTTCGTGGCCTTTCATGATTATTTTGTGGTTAAAGTCAGACTTTTTGGCCCTTTATTTATAGACTTCAATTTTTAGATTTCGATTTTTTAGATTTTAGAGATACAGCGCGGAAACAGGCCCTTCGGCCCACCGAGTCCGCGCCACCCAGTGATCCCCGCACATTAACACTATCCTACACACACTAGGGACAATTTTTACATTTTACCCAGTCAATTAACCTACACACCTGAACGTCTTTGGAGTGTGGGAGGAAACCGAAGATCTCGGAGAAAACCCACGCAGGTCACGGGGAGAACGTACAAACTCCGTACAGACGGCGCCCGTAGTCAGGATCGAAGCTGAGTCTCCGGCGCTGCATTCGCTGCAAGGCAGCAACTCTACCGCTGCGCCACCGTTCTTTATTTGAATGAATTGCTTCCCATTTCCCACTGATTTTCTCTTTCACTGGAGTACTTGCATAAATTAGCGGCAAATACCGTGTGGTATCTTGAATGCTGAAGTCATGCGTTTGAATGGGATTGTCTGCCTCCTTACATCACTGCAGGGACTTCGGTTTAGTTATTGTTTAGTTTAATATAATAATAATAATAATGCCTTACATTTATATAGCGCTTTTCACACACTCAAAGACGCTTTACAGGGATTTAAAGAACATAGGGAAGTGAATAAATAGATAAATAAGTAAACGAACAGAGAAAGGAGACAGAGGGTGAGGTGACCTTCAGTGGTTGAAGGCAGCACTGAACAGGTGAGACTTCAGTGATGTTTTGAATGTGGTGAGTGTGGAGGAGTCTCTGACGGTTTGGGGTAGTGAGTTCCATAGGGTGGATATACTATAGTTTAGTATAGTTTAGTTTAGTTTAGAGACGCAGCAGGGACACAGGCCCTTCGGCCCACTGGATCCACGCTGACCAACGATTACCTCGCACACTCACACTATCCTACCCACCGGGGCCAATTTACAATTTTTATCAAACCCAATTAACCCGCACGTCTTTGGAGTGTGGGAGGAAACCGGAGCACCCGAAGAAAACCCACGCAGCTCACAGGAAGAACGTGCAAACTCCGTACGGGCAGCATCCCTGGTCAGGATTGAGCCCGGGTCTCTGGTGCCATAAGGCAGCAACTCTACCGCTGTGCCACCGTGTCATCTGACTATCCGCCAGTTGTCCAGTTCTGGTCGATGACGCCAATGAAAGCCGCCAGCTTACTGGCAGGTGGGTCAAAAGTGATGTAGACCACTCAGCCGATGTTCTCTTGTAGACAATAGACAATGGGTGCAGGAGGAGGCCATTTGGCCCTTCGAGCCAGCACCACCATTCAATGTGATCATGGCTGATCATTCTCAATCAGTACCCCGTTCCTGCCTTCTCCCCATAACCCCTGACTCCGCTATCCTTAAGAGCACTATCCAGCTCTCTCTTGAATGCATTCAGAGAATTGGCCTCCACTGCCTTCTGAGGCAGAGAATTCCACAGATTCACAACTCTCTGACTGAAAAGGTTTTTCCTCATCTCCGTTCTAAATGGCCTACCCCTTATTCTTAAACTGTGGCCCCTTGTTCTGGACTCCCCCAACATTGGGAACATGTTTCCTGCCTCTAACGTGTCCAACCCCTTAATAATCTTATACGTTTCGATAAGATCTCCTCTCATCCTTCTAAATTCCAGTGTATACAAGCCTAGTCGCTCCAGTCTTTCAATATATGACAGTCCCGCCATTCCAGGAATTAACCTAGTAAACCTACGCTGCACGCCCTCAATAGCAAGGGCCATGGCAAGTAGGCCATGATAAGTCTGGAATAAATGAACTGAAGAGTATGGGAAGGGTCCCATAGAGCACTCAAAATCCAGATTGAACCTGGGTCGCTGGAGCCTTGAGGCGTCAGTTCTCAACACTATGCAACTCTGCCACCCCTGAATAATCACCCCCAATCACAGTGACCTTTTTTGGCAAATTGAGAGTCAACCACCTTGATCTGGGTCTGGGGACAAATAATAGTCAGACCATGTAAAGACTGCAAAAATTAAATTCCACTGAGCCAGTCTAGGACTAGAGGTCATAGCCTCAGAATTAGACGTTCTTTTAGGTAGGCGGTGAGGAGAACTTTCTGTAGACAGAGGGTGGTGAATCTGTGGAATTCTTTGCCACAAAGGGCTGTGGAGGCCAAGGGAGTGGATGAGGCAGAGATAGATAGATTCTTGATTAGTACGGGTGTCAGAGGTTATGGGTGGAAGGCAGGGGAATGGGGTTAGGAGGGAGAGATAGATCGGCCATGATTGAATGGCAGAGTGGACTTGATGGGCTGAATGGCCTAATTGTACTCCTATCACTTATGTCCTTATGATATTAGGGAAGCAATAGTTTTATCCTCATCTTTACCAATGATTCAGCTCATTTTTAAATTACAGGTTATTAACAGGATTTAATTTCCACATTTGCTGTGGTGAGATTTGAACTAAGGTCTCTGGATTGCTAGTTTATGCTTCTGGATCACTAGTATGGTTACCTAACTACCTCCCAAACTACTTCATTGTGGCTTCACCATTTTTTAAATCTGCATTATCTCTGTAACTGTGACATTATAACACTGACACTCTATTCTGCAATCTGATATTTTTGTCTTTGCACCGCCTGTTTAATTTGTGCATGGCTTGCTTGATTGTACTCATGTATGGTGTGGATAGCACGTAAAGTTTTTCATTGTACCTCGGTACATGTGACAAAATAAACCAATACTTCATAGTCATAGCGTCATAGAACGATATAGCGTGGAAACAGGCCCTTTGGTCCAACTTGCCCACAACGGCCAACATGTCCCAGCTGTACTAGTCCCACCTGGCCCGCATTTGGTCCCTACTCCTCCAAACCTGCCCTATCCATGTACCTGTCTAACTGTTTCTTAAATGTTGGCTCATCTACCTTCCCTGGCAGCTTGCTCCATACACCCACCACCCTTTGTGTGAAAAAGTAACCCCTCAGGTTCCTATTAAACCTTTTCCCCTTCACCTTAAAATACCTATACCAATAACTGCTTTGTCGTGAATGCACCACTTATAATTACCCTCTCAACATACGATTTCTAAGTTTCTATGTTAAATTGTGGCACATTGGTTCATTAATTTTTCTGCATTCTCTTTAATTAACCTCCGCAGCAGCCGAGAAAGCTCCTTCATAAGGCATCCATTAAGTCAGAGCACTCATTGTTTCATTCAAGTCTGTTTGCTATTAAGATAATGTGTCAGAAGGAGCTGCAGATGCTGGTTTAAACCGAAGATAGACACAAAAAAAGCTGGGGAAACTCAGTGGGGCAGGCAGCACCACTGGAGAGAAGGAATGGGTGATGTTTCGGGTCGAGACCTTTCTTCACATTAAAATAAGATTGCTTAAAGATTTGCTGCCTAACTCAGGCATAGATTTACTTCCCCGCTTATTATTCTGTTTGTGCCGGCAGTCAGCACCCGCCCACGATTCCCTTACAGGGATAATAAGCTGTAATTTAATGTACTACACACATTGGCACAGTGCCAGTGTGAAGTATCCCTGTCGGTACTTTCTACTGCTAGGCGATTTCTCTCAGCCACGATAGTGGCCGGTCCGGTCTGCAGACTTCAGCACGAATACTTTCAGAGGAATGGAGTGACGTTTGACAGGAAGATGCTTGTCGGACATTGTGACAAGTGTCATCTCCTCCCGTCTTCGAGGTGAAGTGCCTTTGAACAGAGCATCACCTCACAGAGAAGCTTATCTGATCAGCCGAGATAGAGCTACCTTGATCTTTTATCCTGATGCCTTTGCTCAAAATTTCAAATCCCTTCAGTAATAAAAAATGTATTGGGATCTAATAATGGGCAGCGCGGTGGTGCAGGGGTAGAGTTGCTGCCTTTTAGCGCCAGAGACCCGGGTTCGATCCTGACTGCGGGCGCTCTCTATACAGAGTTTGTCCGTTCACACTGTGACCGTGTGGGTTTTCTCCGGGTGCTCCGGTTTCCTCCCGCATTCCAAAGACGTGAAGGTTTTTTGTAGGTTAATTGGCTTCCATATATTGCTCCTTTAGTGTGGAGGATGTGAAACTGGGGTAATACTGATCGAGTGTACAGGTCGAAGGTATTTATTCACAAAATGCTGGAGCAACTCAGCAGGTCAGGCAGCATCTCAGGAGAGAAGGAATGGGCGACGTTTCGGGTCGAGACCCTTCGACCCTTCGAGTGTACATGTGATCACTAGTCGGTGCGGGCTCGGTGGGCCTTCTCATGTGCCTGTACACTGTAAATGGATCGAGTGTACTCACGGTTTGTCTTTCTGCCGACTGGACAGCACGCAACAAAAGCTTTTCACTGTACCTCGGCACAAGTGACAATAAACTGAACTGAACCAAAGGGCCTGTTTACATGCTCTATCGCTAAACTAAACTAAACTGAATTCCAGTTTGTGGTGGAAAGGGCCAGTTCTAATGTATGTATATCCACCTGTCGGGTTAACAGTGTTTCTCACTCCCCAGATGCTAACAGGGTATTAACTGTGATATTAGATTTACAGTAAAGTATAGGAAGGAACTGTGTTCCCCTTATCCCTAATCAGTCTGAAGAAGGGTCTCGACCAGAAACGTCACCCATTCCTTCTCTGCAGAGATGCTGCCTGTCCCGCTGAGTTACTCCAGCATTTTGTGTCTATCTTAGATTGAGAGTAAATGTTAATCAGCTAACCACTCCACTATCTTTTTATTCTGTCCACAGCCCTGAATCATCTTCATCTATTTATAACCATCCAGGCATATCATAGATTGAGGCATTTATTCTCCTTTGTAGGCGGTGCTAAGTTACACTTTCTCACAGACATTCCCTTTGTTCGCCACTCGTCCTCCTCCCAGCAACCAAAAACATGCTGACACACGCTTCCCATTCATTGAGACATAGCGTCATAGAGTGATACAGGTTGGAAACAGGCCCTTCAGCCCAACTTGCCCACACCGGCCAACATGTCCCAGCTACACTAGTCCCACCTGCCAGCATTTGGTCCATATCCTTCCAAACTTCTCCAATCCATGTACCTGTCTAATTGCTTCTGAAATGTTGGGATTGTCCCTGCCTCAACTACCTCCTCTGGCAGCTCGTTCCATACACCCACCACCCTTTGTGTGAGAAATATACCCCTCAGATTCCTATTAAATCATTTCCTTTTCACCTGGTCCTCGATTCACCTACTCTGGGCAAGAGAATCTGTGCATCTACCCGATCTATTCCTCTCATGATCTTATACACCTCTATAAGATCACCCCTCATCTTCTTGCGCTCCAAGGAACAGAGTCCCGGCCTACTCAACCTTTGCCTAAAGCTCAGACTCTCAAGTCCTGGCAACATCCTCGTAAATCTTCCCTGTACTCCTTCCAGCTTGACAACATCTTTCCTGCAGCATAGTGCCCAGAAATGAACACAATCCTCTAAATAAGTGAGCCAGTTATTTAAAAAAAAGTACACTATCATTCACTTAGTGTGACTGTCCAAGATAATCTTTTTTAAACCTTATTAGGAGCAGCATAAGGACTGTTAAAGACAAAATACAAAATAATTTTATATAGGATTTCAGAGTGAACTGAAAAAAAATTGTGGGGAAGTCCCTGAGAAGACTTGGGCATTGACTGCTGAAAGATTCATGTGTTATAAAGATGGACACAAAATATCTATCCGGGTTGCCAAACACTTTAACTCCCCCTCCTGTTCCCACGCTGACCTTTCTGTCCTAGATCTCCTCCATTGACAGAGTGAGGCACATCGCAAACTGAAGCATCTCATAATTTGCTTGGGCAGCTTACAGCCCAGTGGTACGAATATTGATTTCTCTAACTTCAAGTAACCCCTGCATTTCCTTTCTCTCTCCATCCGCCCCCCATCCAAGTCGCACCAGCTTCTCGTTCTAAGCCGAGAAAACAGCTAACAATGGGCCGTTTCCTTTATCATTGTTATTTTTTTGCATATCTTCCATTCATTTGTTCTATATCTCTCCACGTCATCGTCTATATCTCTCATTTCCCTTTCCTCTGACTGGTCTGAAGAAGGGTCTCGACCTGAAACATCACCTTCTCTCCAGCCTGTCCCGCTGAGCTACACCAGCATTTTGTGCCTACCTTCGGTTTAAACCAGCATCTGCAGTTCCTTCCTGCACAATCTATACACTAAAACTCTCGTTTGTTTGTTTGTTTGTTCCTGAACTGCAGCCAAAACGGTACACGATTGCGCGACAATTTTAGGCCCATCTTACTCACCGTCGTCCCTTTGGTGCTAATGGAAAAAGTTTCAAGGAAATCGGTGTTATATTTTTTAAGTTATTCACATTTTAAAGTTTAAATCTATCTCGTAGGGAGAGAGGGGGGAGCGAGGGAGGGAGGGAGGGGGAGGAGGGATAAGGGGGGGGTTGAGGGGGATGGAGTTGGGGGGAGGGAAAGGGGGAGGGGAAAGGGGGGAAGGGGAGGGGAGGGGAGGGGGGGTGAGGGGAGGGAGGAGGGAGGGGGGGGGGGGAGGAGAGAGGGGGGGGGAGGAGAGAGGGGGGGAGGAGAGGGTGCTGCACCAATGCAGGAGAGGTTTGGGCCCAACGGGTCGACTTGGTCTAGTGTGTTATAAAGCTTTGAAAGAGGTCAGACTTTTCTAAGTGCCTCCCTCCTATTGCTGGTTGATGAAGGAACCTAGTTGCTTGGTCAGCTTGATTCAATGATTAGAAGCTTTGCCTGCATCCTGGGGCTAAATGTACAGTAGTCCTCCCATAAAGTGTTCACATTGCTATTAAAAGGAAATCATTCCCATTGGAGCAGTATACCTCAGGCTATGAAAGGTGGACCTTTTTTTGTTAACCGGCGTGCCATGGATAAACTCTCTGACTGCACAAAAAAAATTGCAATTAAAATAATATAGATTTTTTAAACTGATTATTGGGAATTATAAATAAAAAATTGTTGGAAATGTGCAACACTGGTTTTTGACCTGAAACATGGACTCTGTTTCTCTTCCCACAGATGCAGCCTGATCTACCGAGTATTTCCGTCGTTTCCTGATTTTACGTGCAGTTAGAAGAATACACAAGATATTGAGGGTAAGCGGGGTTTTTTTCCAGGGAGTAGGCCTGAGATTGTTTGACTGCAACCTGACATTATACAGTCTCAGCGTCAACCGACAGGCCGGCACGGTGGCGCAGCGGTAGAGTTGCTGCCTTACAGTGCTTGCAGCGCCGGAGACTTGGGTTCGATCCCGACTACGGGTGCTGTCTTTATGGAATTTGTACGTTCTCCCCATGACCTGCGTGGGTTTTCTCCGAGATCTTTGGTTTCCTCCCACACTCCAAAGATGTACAAGTTTGCAGGTCAATTGGCTTGGTACAAATGTTAAATTGTCCCTAAGATAATAATAATAATAATAATATATTCCTTTATTTGTCTCACACCCGGGAAATCTGCAGTGTTACAGCAGCAAAGTGGATAGCAAAACAAAGCAGCAAGAGACATTCATTATAAATAAAAATAGAGATAAGGATAATTGTCATCATTTACTGTGTTTTAAAAAAAACCTGTTACTGTTGACTGGTCTGTTGACTCGTCTGCTGGGAGCAGTGCTGGTTGTGCAGTCTCACAGCAGCGGGAAGGAAGGACCTCCTTCACACACTTGGGGTGAAGGAGTCTGTCACTGAAGGAGCTACTCAAGTGCAGTGACAGTGTCCTGCATGGGGTGGGAGTCGTTGTCCAGCAGCGATGTTATATTTGCCACATCATCCTCCTCTCTCCCACCGCCTGCACTGAGTCGAGGGGGCAACCCAGGACAGACCTAGCCTTCCTGACCAGCTTGTCGAGTCTCTTCCCCTCCGCCGCTGAGATGCTGCTGCTCCAGCAGACCACTCCACAGAAAATGGCCGATGCAACCACCGTTTTGTCGAAGGTCCTTAGGAGTGCCCACTGCACTCCAAAGGACCAGAGTCTCCTCAGCAGGTAAAGTCTGCTCTGGCCCTTTTTGTACAAGATAGACACAAATGCGTAAGGCGGAACTGTCCCTGTCCCTGAAGGGAAATTGTCCCTATTGTGTGTGGGATAGTGCTGGTGTGCGGGGATCGCTGGTCGTTGCGGACTGGGTGGGCTGAAGGGCCTGTTTCTGCGCTGTATCTCTAAACAAAAGAGATAGCGCAGCACGGTAGCACAGAGATAGCACGGTGGCGCAGCGGTAGAGTTGCTGCTTTACAGCGAATGCAGCGCCGGAGACTCAGGTTCGATCCTGACTACGGGCGCTGCACTGTACGGAGTTTGTACGTTCTCCCCGTGACCTGCGTGGGTTTCCTCCGAGATCTTCGGTTTCCTCCCACACTCCAAAGACGTACAGGTATGTAGGTTAATTGGCTGGGTAAATGTAAAAATTGTCCCTAGTGGGTGTAGGATAGTGTTAGTGTGCGGGGATCGCTGGGCGGCGCGGACTTGGAGGGCCGAAAAGGCCTGTTTCCGGCTGTATATATATGATATGATATGATATGATAAAACAAAGCTAAACTAAGACTGCGACTGAGTGCAAGTGCTTCCATGGCAACCTAAGTGCTCGGGTTAGTCAGCTGACTGTCCTTAAAACAAAGAACATGAAAATCAATAGTAAGCCCATGAGGAACAGCAAGAAAATAACCCCAAATCTCTCGAATGCGCAACAAAATCAGAGGCATGTTCAGCTGTGTTTGCTGTAATCAGCTTTTGAATTTATCCCTAAAACGAAATGGGAGTCACGGGATGTGTAGAGAGGGAACTGAGTGCAGACGCTGGTTTACACCGAAGATGGACACAAAATGCTGGGATGACTCAGCGGGACGGGCTGCATCTCTGGAGAGGAGGAATGGGCGATGTTTTGGCCCGTACGTTTCATCCATTCCTTCTGTCCCGCTGAGTTACCCCAGCATTTTGTGTCCATCTTAGGAGTCACAGTGGAGTCCCGGTGGTTGAGCACTTCAACTCCCCCTCCCACTCCCAGTCTGACCTTTCTGTCATGGGCCTCCTCCGGTGCCATAGTGAGGCCCACCGGAAATTGGAGGAACAGCACCTCATATTTCGCCTGGGCAGCTTGCAGCCCGGTGGTATGAACATTGAATTCTCTGCCTCAGAAGGCAGTGGAGGCCAATTCTCTGAATGCATTCAAGAGAGAGCTGGATAGGGCTCTTAAGGATAGCGGAGTCAGGGGGTATGGGGAGATGGCAGGAACGGGGTACTGATTGAGAATGATCAGCCATGATCACATTGAATGGCGGTGCTGGCTCGAAGGGCCGAATGGCCTCCTCCTGCACCTATTGTCTATTGTCTGTTGTCTATTGACTTCTCCAACTTTAGATAGTTCCTCTGTCCCTCTCTTCCCCTCCCCATTCCCAAATCTCCCTCTATCTTCCTGTCTCCACCTATATCCTTCCTTTGACCCGCCCCCCCCCTGACATCAGTCTGAAGAAGGGCCTCGACCCGAAACGTCACCCATTCCTTCTCTCCTGAGATGCTGCCTGACCTGCTGAGTTACTCCAGCATTTTGTGAATAAATACCTTCGGAGTCACAGTTGCTTGTTCCTGACGGCCTGCGTGGGAATCCCCTCGAACGACAATTCGTCCGCGGGGAGCTCACGAGGCGGCGATTTGCTTTAAGGCGTCGAAGCACAGCGTCGCAGGCACTGGGACCTGCTGGTCCACTTGGGTCGCACATGGAGCCTTTCAATTGTTGCCATGGCCCCATAGTCTTTACACTGTAAGTCTGACAACAAGACCCAGCTGCCAACCACCTTGGTAGATTAGAAATCTTGGCACCAACACCCCCCCTGGAGTGCCACTTGCTCACTATGGTAGACTTCACAGCTTTCATGCCACCTTCGATTTGATTTGAAACAAATACCTAAGCACAAAGGGGCGGGCTGCATGAGGTGAGTTAACACATCAACCTACAGATAGTGTAAGAAAATAACTGCAGATGCTGGTACAAATCGAAGGTATTTATTCACAAAATGGGCGGCACGGTAGCGCAGCGGTAGCGCAGCGGTAGAGTTGCTGCTTTACAGCGAATGCAGCGCCGGAGACTCAGGTTCGATCCTGACTACGGGTGCTGCACTGTAAGGAGTTTGTACGTTCTCCCCGTGACCTGCGTGGGTTTTCTCCGAGATCTTCGGTTTCCTCCCACACTCCAAAGACGTACAGGTATGTAGGTTAATTGGCTGGGTAAATGTAAAAATTGTCCCTAGTGGGTGTAGGATAGTGTTAATGTACGGGGATCACTGGGCGGCACGGACTTGGAGGGCCGAAAAGGCCTGTTTCCGGCTGTATATATATGATATGATATGATATGATAAAATGCTGGCGTAACTCAGCAGGTAGTGTAAGAAAATAACTGCAGATGCTGGTACAAATCGAAGGAGCCGGTCAGGCGGCATCCCAGGAGAGAAGGAATGGGCGACGTTTCGGGTCGAGACCCTTCTACAGACTGATGTCAGGGGGGCGGGACAAAGGAAGGATATAGGTGGAGACAGGAAGATAGAGGGAGATCTGGGAAGAGGGAGGGGAAGAGAGGGACAGAGGAACTATCTAAAGTTGGAGAAGTCGATGTTCATACCGCTGGGCTGCAAGCTGCCCAGGCGAAATATGAGGTGCTGTTCCTCCAATTTCCGGTGGGCCTCACTATGGCACTGGAGGAGGCCCATGACAGAAAGGTCAGACTGGGAGTGGGAGGGGCAGTTGAAGTGCTCGGCCACCGGGAGATCAGATTGGCCAACGCGGACAGATATGTGCACCCAGGGGCGTGAGATGCAATTTGACTGCGGATGGAAACCCACAAAGGGCATCCCCGAATCTGCTGCCATGTGTACGTACATCGTGCCCAGACAAATGACCCTGAATACCCCATCGGTCCTTTTGAACAAACGTACGATTGTTTGCCGCTGTCTGTGGAAGTCGGAATCTGAATGTTTAATGATGTGCCTTCACTAAATGAGCTGCTGCCTCACAGCTCCTGTGTGACCTGGGTTCAATCCTGGCCCCGGGCAGTAAGCCATCACTGTGTGCTGTTTGCATATTCTTCCCGTGACTCTGTGAGTTTCCTCTGGGTGCTCCACTTTCTTACGTAGAACCATAGACAATAGGTGCAGGAGTAGGCCATTCGGCCCTTCGAGCCAGCACCGCCATTCAATATGATCACGGCTGGTCATCTAAAATCAGTACCCCGTTCCTGCTTTCTCCCCATATCCCTTGATTCCGTTAGCCCCAAGAGCTCTATCTAACTCCCTCTTGAATACATCCAGCGAATGGGCCTCCACTGCCTTCAGTGCCCGAGAATTCCACAGATTCTGGCCACGTCGAAAGATATCCCGGCTTATAGATTGTCCAGCTGCTCCAAATTGTTCCGATTTGTACTGACTGGTAGAATCTGAGGAGGACGTTTGATGCAAATGTGGGGAGAATAAGATAGGAATTAGTGTGAATGGAGGCTTGTTCAGTGAGTGGACATTCTGAAGAAGGGTCTCGACCTGAAACGTCACCCATTCCTTCTCTCCAGAGATGCTGCCTGTCCCGCTGAGTTACTGCAGCATTTTGTGTCTATCTTCAGTGTAAACCAGCATCTTGCAGTTTCTTCCTACACACTTGTTTAGTGAGTAATTTCCATGAACGGCGACCCATTGTATTGATATATTGGTACCTCAGTAATGCACATTTGCTTAATGTCTTTTCAATCCAATGTTCTTTTGTTTCTGGTAAGCCGATTGATACCTGATATGCCTGAGAAATTGTATCTTTCAGATCTTTTTAATGCTGTCAGGGACGGAGACAGACTTGCAAAATTGGGTATTCACAGAACCAGGATAGACCTGGAATAATGAGGTAATAATGGACATAAGCACGAACGTATTATTGATCGTTACTGGTCCATTGAATTTACTATGCGAATGTCTAATAAGGTTGCTTAGCTTCTTGTTATTACCACAGTATTCCCAGCTCCAATGCATTTGTGAGCTTTTCTATAAACGTACAATGAGGGACTTTTCAGAGCCTTGCAATAAAACTGGCAAATGTTCAAGAATAACGAGAAACATTATTCAACTTGTTTCAACTTGCAAATGATTCAACTTGCTTGCAAACAGAGGTCATACTTTAATACTGACTAAACCTGGCGGCATTAAACAAGTCCATTGAATCAAAATATTGAAAACAAATATTGACAGCAGAGCCAACACAAAAATACTGAGTCATAGATATTCCAGTTCCCTCTTTCCCCCCGCTCCCATCGGGCAAAAGGTATAGAAGTGTGAAAATGCACGCCTCCAGATTCAGGGACAGTTTCATCCCAGCTGTTATCAGGCAACTGAATCATCCCACCACAACCAGAGAGCAGTGCTGAACTACTGTCTACCTCTTTCATGATCCTTGATCGGTCTTTGCCGGCTTTGCCTTGCACTAAACGTTGTTCCCCTATCATGTATCTAAACACTGTAAATGGCTCGATTGTAATCGTGTATTGTCTTTCTGCTGACTGGATAGCACTCAACAAAAGCTTTTCTCGGTACATTGGTACATGTGACAATAAACTAAACAAACAAACAGTTTATATGAAGGAAAATAATTTGACATTGATTTATTTCCCGTGGCCGACAAAATAGTTCAAAATACAGCCATCTCGAAGATAATAAAGAATGTTCTAAAATTATAAGGAATTTGGCATGAAAATTGCTCGACTACATGGTGAACTTGTACAATGTTATGTCAGATCTGAACTGACATGGTGGAATTCCATGTCACTATGAGGTGTGAGGGGGAATATTTAATGGAGACTAGACTAAGTGGACCCCTCTCCCCTTCCCCTTTACCCCTCCCTCCCATTCCATCCCCCTCAACCCCCCTTATCCTCCCTCCCTCCCTCCCTCCCTCCCTCCCTCCCTCCCTCCCTCCCTCCCTCCCTCCCTCCCTCCCTCCCTCCCTCCCTCCCTCCCTCCCTCCCTCCCTCCCTCCCTCCCTCCCTCCCTCCCTCCCTCCCTCCCTCCCTCCCTCCCTCCCTCCCTCCCTCCCTCCCTCCCTCCCTCCCTCCCTCCCTCCCTCCCTCCCTCCCTCCCTCCCTCCCTCCCTCCCTCCCTCCCTCCCTCCCTCCCTCCCTCCCTCCCTCCCTCCCTCCCTCCCTCCCTCCCTCCCTCCCTCCCTCCCTCCCCTTCTCCTCCCCTTCCCCCTTTCCCTCCCTCCTTCCCCTCCCCCCCTCCCCCTCCCCTTCCCCTCCCCTTCTTCCCCTCCCCTTCTTCCCCTCCCCCTCTTCCCATCCCCCTCTTCCCCTCCCCCTTCTTCCCCTCCCCCTCTTCCCCTCCCCCTCTTCCCCTCCCCCTGTTGTGAATGTGAATAACTTAAAAAATATAACACCGATTTCAACGAAACTTCTTCCATTAGCACCAAAGGGACGACGGTGAGTAAGATGGGCCTAGAATTGCTGCGCTATCGTGTACCGTTTTGGCTGTAGTTCAGGAACAAACAAACAAACAAACAAACGAGAGTTTTAATATATAGATTTTGACACAGGGGCCTTTTGGAGATATGGAAGGTATTGCCAGCAATGGCGGTGGAGGCAGATACCATAGTGCCGGTTAAGAGGCTTTTAGATAAGTACATCGAAGTACAGGGAATAGGGGGATATGGATCATGTACAGCAGATGAGATCAGTTTAACTTGGCATCATGTTTGGCACAAACATTGCGAGCCGATGGGCCCATTCCTGTGGTCTACTGTTCTATGTTCTATATGTGGGCGTTCGATGATTCGAAGTGTTGCAGCTTTCCTTCAGAACAAATCTGGAAAACATCTTTCCAATGAACCAAAAAACCAAAAAAATTGGACGTGAACGAAAGGCTTTTGTGCTGCTTCCTCCTGAAACGCCAAAGTGAAGAAGTTGGTTTGGATTGAGAATGTCAACAATGGTACAGCCTGCCAAAAAGCTCTCCAATAGTTTTGATATTGATGCTCAAAGGAAGAGAGACTCAGGGGAGTTGTTATTCTGGAGCTGCCGTTGCTGGTTGCATGAATTGTCTCTGCCACATAATGTTGAGCCAACAGGATTTTCCATGCTCATGATCAAGTTACGGATCTAAAGCGGTAGGAAGGATCTGCAGATGCTGGTATAAAACTGAAGATAGACACAATACGTTGGAGTAACTCAGCGGAATTAAAGGGCTCTTTATTAGAAAGGAGGTGAGGAGGAACTTCTTTAGCCAGAGAGTAGTTAGTCTGTGGAAGTCGTTGCCACAGAAGGCTGTGGGGGCCAAGTCAGTGGATACTTTAAAGGCAGAGATGGAAAATTATTGATTAGAGCAGGTGTCAAGAGTTTTGGGGAGAAGGTAGGAAAATGGGATTCGGAGGCAGAGATCAGCCATGATTGAATGGCGGAGTGGACTCGATGGACCGAATGGCCTATCTATACTCCCATAACTTGTGAACTTGGGTCAGACCGCATCTCTGGAGAAAAGGAATAGGTGACGTTTCGGGTCGGGACCCTTTTTCCAACTGAGAGTCAGGGGGCAAGGGAAGCGAGACATATAGACGGTGATGTAGAGATAAATAGAACAAATGGATGAAAGGTATGCAAAAAAACTAACGATGATGAAGGCAACAGGCCATTATTAGCTAGGGGTAGATGGAGTGATAAGGAAGGCATATGGTTTCACTGGTCAAGGCATTGATTCAGGATGCCATGTTGCAGCTTTATAAGATGTATTTTGGCTGCATTTGTATGCAGTTCCGATCACCCCATTACAGGAAGGGTGTGGAGGCATTGGAAAGGGTGCAGAATAGGTATAGGAGATGACTGCCTGGATTAGAGGGTATTAGCTATAAGGAGGATGGAATTTAGAAGGATGAGAGGAGATCTTATCGAAACGTATAAGATTATTAAGGGGTTGGACACGTTAGAGGCAGGAAACATGTTCCCAATGTTGGGGGAGTCCAGAACCAGGGGCCACAGTTTAAGAATAAGGGGTAGGCCATTTAGAACTGAGATGAGGAAAAACTTTTTCAGTCAGAGAGTTGTGAATCTGTGGAATTCTCTGCGTCAGAAGGCAGTGGAGGCCAATTCTCTGAATGCATTCAAGAGAGAGCTAGATAGAGCTCTTAAGGATAGTGGAGTCAGGGGGTATGGGGAGAAGGCAGGAACGGTGTACTGATTGAGAATGATCAGCCATGATCACATTGAATGGCGATGCTGGCTCGAAGGGCCGAATGGCCTCCTCCTGCACCTATTGTCTATTGAGAAGTTGGACAAACTTAGATGAATTTCTCTGGAAGTGTTGGAGATTGAGGGGAGATCTGGTGGAAGTCAACAATCTTATGAGAAGCATAGATAGGGCAGACAGGCACAAGGTTTCTCCCTGGGTGGTAATGTCTTAAGTCCGAGAAGCAAAGTTTATAGGAGATATGTGGACCAAGTATTTAATGCAGTGGTGGGTGCCTGGAAGGCGCTGCCAGGAGTGGTGGTGCAAGCGGATATGAAAGCAGCAATGAAGAGGCATTCAGATGGGTATATGGGTATATAGGTATATGGGTATATGGCGTTCAGATGGGTATATGGGTATATAGGTATATGGGTATATGGCGTTCAGATGGGTATATGGATATGCAGAAAATGGAAGGATATGGATCATATACAGGGAGTGATTAGGACAGGTTTAAGACAGGTTTGGATTTTTAGATTTAGAGATACCGAGTCCGCGCCGCCCAGCGATCCCCGCACATTAACACTATCCTACACACACTAGGGACAATTTTTACATTTACCCAGTCAATTAACCTACATACCTGTGCGTCTTTGGAGTGTGGGAGGAAACCGAAGATCTCGGAGAAAACCCACGCAGGTCACGGGGAGAACGTACAAACTCCGTACAGACGGCGCCCGTAGTCAGGATCGAACCTGAGTCTCTGACGGCGCTGCATTCGCTGTAAGGCAGCAACTCTACCGCTGCGCCACCGCGCCACCGTTTAGAGGGATATGGGCCAAACGCAGGCTGGCGGGAGTAGTGCAGATGGGTTTGTTGGCCGGCATGGGCAAGTTGGACCGAAGGGCCTGATTCCACGCTGTAAGACTCTATGACTCGATGACTCTATGAGTAGCTTCACTCGGTGTCATGTTCGGCACTGATACTGTGGGCTCATGGGCCTACTTCCGTGCTATACAGTTCCACGTTCTCGTTATCACCATCAGTTTCTCGACAGCTATTAGGAATGCTGCACAAATATTGGCCTTGCCAGCCACAAACTCAACCAGGAAAAAAATAAATAAGCTAAAAGGTTCTCAACCTCTCCGGGGAAACGGGAAAAGGTCAGTGAATACTTGATGCCTATTTTCTCTCCAGATGCTAAACTGTTCTCCAAAATGATCTAACAACAAGCCTCTTAGTCACACTGGGGAATTTGGAATGAGCAACAAGCTCTGGTCTTGCCAGTAATATTCACATCCGAAGAATAGGTTTAAGTAAATCAGAAGATAGATGGCCACGTGAGATTGTTAAATCATTTATAATATTGTTTTCATATTGTGGGAGGAAGAGGAAAGATCCAGGATAGGTTTGCTAGAACGTTTTTACAGAGATTGTCAGATTAGAGTTCCTTGGATAGGCAGAAGAAGCTGGCTTGGCTATTCTTAGAGCAGAGGAAACTTGGCCAAGCTCTGACATAGATGTACATAATTATGATTTGAATGGAATAAATGAAGCTGAAGGAGTATCCCATGGCTGAGAGGCGGTGACCGGAGAGTAAAGAATGAAGGGGACTGGAAAAATAGAAACATAGAACAATAGAAAATAGCTGCAGGAGGAGGCCATTTGGCCCTTAGAGCCAGCACCGCCATTCATTGTGATCATGGCTGATCATCTACAATCACTAACCTGTGCCTGCCTTCTCCCCATACCCCTAGATTCCGCTAGCCTCTAGAGCTCTATCTAACTCTCTTTTAAATTCATCCAGTGAATTGGCCTCCACTGCCTTCTGTGGCAGAGAATTCCACAAATTCACAACTCTCTGGGTGAAAAAGTTTCTTCTCACCTCAGTTTTAAATGGCCTCCCCTTTATTCTTAGACTGTGTCCCCTGGCTCTGGACTCCCCCAACGTTGGGAACATTTTTCCTGCATCTAGCTTGTCTAGTCCTTTTATAATTTTATACGTCTCTATAAGATCCCCTCTCATCCTTCTAAACCCCAGTGAATACAAGCCTAGTCTTTCCAATCTTTCCTCATATGACAGTCCCTCCACCCCAGGGATTAACCTCGTGAATCTCTGGATAGAATGGGTGATGTTTCGGGTCGAGACCCTTTTTTCAGACTGCCTGAAACGTCACCCATTTCTTCTCTCCAGGGATGCTGCCTGTCCTGCTGAGTTACTCCAGCATTTTGTGTCTATCTTCGGTTTAAACCAGCATCTGCAGTTCCCTCCCAGAACAAAAGGGAAGGACAACGAGATGGTGGAGATCGAGAGAGTTTGATTAACGCGTGCGGCGGTGATGCAGGTTGGAAGAAGGCGATAGTAACTGCCGAGAAACAACCTAAATGCAATCAAGATGTTTTTTGCTGACTACACAAAATTCACAGCAGAGAAACACAAAACTCTACCAACCTGGTCCAAAAGCAGAGATGGACACATGAGGGACTGTAGACGCCAGACGCTTGAGCAAAATACAATCTGCTGGAGGAACTCAGTAGATCGGAAAACATCTGTGGAGGGAACTGGACAGGGCAGACAACATTTAGGTTAGGACTCCCATCTTCAGACTTGTTAAATCCAAAGATAGATCCCCAATCCGAAATGTTGTCTGCTCAATCGGGTCATAAGGTCATAAGGAATAGTAGAATTAGGCCATTCGGCCCATCAAGTCTACTCCGCCATTCAATCGTGTGCTGATCTATCTTTCCCTCCGAACCCCCATTCTCCCACCTTCTCCCTATAACATCTAACACCTGTACTCATCAAGAATCTAGTATAAGAAAATAGCTGCAGATGCTGGTACAAATCAAAGGTATTTATTCACAAAATGCTGGAGTAACTCAGCAGGTCAGGCAGCATCTCAGGAGAGAAGGAATGGGTAACGTTTCGGGTCGAGAATCTATCTAACCCTCATCAAGAGTCTATCTATCTCTGCCTAAAAAATATCCACTAACTTGGCCTCCACAGCCTTCTGTGGCAAAGAATGCCACAGATTCACCAGAATTCAGGATTCAGAATTACCTTTATTTGTCATCCAAAAAAAACAGGTCTTTTGGACGAGGTTTCGTCACCCACAGTCCAACAATAGAGCAATAAAATAAGCAAATTACACAACCCCAACCAACACAAAACACAAAACAAAAAGAAACATCCATCACAGTGAGTCTCCTCCAGTCCCCTCCTCACTGTGATGGAAGGCCAGAATGTCATTTCTCTTCCCCTGCCGTCTTCTCCCGCGGTCAGGCTGTTGAAGTTGCCACATTCCAGGCCGCGCCGGACGGTGAAAGGTCTTTCCAATATAATATTTGGACCACCCTCTGACTAAAAATAAATCTCCTCATCTCCTTACTAAAACAAACATCCTTTAATTCTGAGGCTATCACCTCTGGACCTGCACTCTCCCACTAGTGGAAACATTCTCTCCACCTCCACTCCATCCAAGCCTTTCACCAATCTGGTGGATAGTGAAATTTCCCCATTCCTGTCACAATTCCCTCCACAATTCCCTCCACTTGGGAAGTTGGTCTCGGCCAGCCTCTCAGTGTATTGCCGATGGAGAACGCCATGGTGTCATGTCATAAAAGATGAGTTTAGGTGGGTCGGAAAAATCCAATGACATTATCCAAAGACGAAAAAGGAACGTTTTAGTGTTTCCAAAATTCCAATATTTATTTCCATACGAGTGTAATAGCCATTTATATGTACTACTTTATCAATAGCATTTTGCACAGCTGCCTGATGTGATAAAGCAGTTTTAGTTTAGAGCTGCATCACAGAAACAGGCCCTTCGGCCCACCGAGTCCATGCCGTCCAGCGATCCCCGCACATTAACACTATCCTACACACGCTAGGGACAATTTTACTTTGTACGAAGCCAATTAACCTACACACCTGTGCGTCTTTGGAGTGTGGGAGGGAACCGAAGATCTCGGAGAAAACCCACGCAGGTGATGGGGAGAACGCACACAAACTCCGTGCAGACAGCACCCGTAGTCGGGATCGATATTATTCCGCTGTTTCCATGCATCTTGATATGTCATGGTCGTGAAGCACTTTTGTAAATACCACTCCTTTGAGTTTCTCCAGCAGTTTGTTTGTGGAGTAACAAATTCAGTCTGAAGGAGGTGTGATTTGGCGATATTTCATGAAATCTGAAATGCTGGGGAAAATAAATGCTCAGTTCCTAAAAAAAGGAGGTTTTATCAAAGCATGAAAATTGAAGTGTACTGCAATATTTCTTCATTTCCACCTTGCCACAGACTTTCAATAGACAATAGACAATAGACAATAGGTGCAGGAGGAGGCCATTCGGCCCTTCGAGCCAGCACCGCCATTCAATGTGATCATGGCTGATCATTCTCAATCAGTACCCCGTTCCTGCCTTCTCCCCATACCCCCTGACTCCGCTATCCTTAAGAGCTCTATCCAGCTCTCTCTTGAATGTATTCAGAGAATTGGCCTCCACTGCCTTCTGAGGCAGAGAATTCCACAGATTCACAACTCTCTGACTGAAAAAGTTTTTCCTCATCTCAGTTCTAAATGGCCTACCCCTTATTCTCAAACTGTGGCCCCTTGTTCTGGACTCCCCTAACATTGGGAACATGTTTCCTGCCTCTAACGTGTCCAACCCCTTAATAATCTTATACGTTTCGATAAGATCTCCTCTCATCATTCTAAATTCCAGTGTATACAAGCCTAGTCGCTCCAGTCGTTCAACATATGACAGTCCCGCCATTCCAGGAATTAACCTAGTGAACCTACGCTGCACACCCTCAATAGCAAGAATATCCTTCCTCAATTCCTTTGAGGAAGAAATTCCTTTTCTTCCCCGTTCCTCTGCAAACTTTCCTCACTTCTGATAAAAAAAGGTCATTGCCCTCGCAGGAGATGAGGCTGTTCGATGAACGTTTTGGAACTTTGTCGGCGCTAGAAACGTGGCGGCTCTTGTGTACCGACTGGATGGGGTCTGCTTTGTGATTTTACCGGGTTGTATGCAAGACGAAGCATTTCACTGTACTGCAGTACATGTGAGAATATAGTATCTTTGAATCATTAGAACACAAAGTGTCGGAAGGGACCCCCATTGGGTCAGGCAGCATCTCTGGAGGACCTGGAGATGTGTCGCTTTGGGACAGGAACCGAAACGTCCTCATACACCGATCAGCCAAAACACTATGACCACTGACAGGTGAAGCGAATAACATTGATTATCTTGTTACAATGGCACCTGTCAAGGGGTGGGATATATTAGGCAGCAAGTCAACAGTCTGTTCTTGAAGTTGATTTGTTGGATGCAGGAGAAATGGGCAGGAGTAAAGACCTGAGCGACTTTGACATGTGGCAAATTGTTATGGCCAGACGACTGGGTCAGAGCATCTCTGAAACGGCAAGGCCTGTGGGGTGCTCCCGGTCAGCAGTGGTGAGCACCTACCGACAGTGGTCCGAGGAGGGACAAACCACAAACCGGCGACAGGGTGTTGGGCGCCCAAGGCTCATCGATGCGCGAGAGCAACGAAGGCTATCCCGTCTGGTCCGAACCGACAGAAGGTCTACTGTGGCACAAGTCACAGAAAATTCTAATGGTGGTCACGGGAGGAATGTGTCACAATACACAGTGCATCGCACCCTGCACACGGAGGACCAACAGCATATTAGGCAGGTGGTCATAATGTCTTGGCTCATCAGGTCACAATGTTTTGGCTGGTATATGTCCTCCAAATATGCCACCTGACCTGCTCAGTTGGTCCAGGCCTTTGCGGTATTCTATGCTAGATTCCAGCAACTGCCGTCCTTGCTATTGAGGCAGTGCAGCGTAGGTTCACGAGATTAATCCCTGGGATGGAGGGACTGTCATAGGAGAAAAGATTGGAAAGACTAGGCTTGTATTCACTGGAGTTTAGAAGGATGAGAGGGAATCTTATAGAGACGTACATAATCATAAAAATACTAGACAAACTAAATGCAGGAAAAATGTTCCCAATGTTGGGGGAGTCCAGAACCAGGGGCCACAGTCCTAGAATAAAGGGGATGCCATTTAAAACTGAGGCGAGAAGAAACTTTTTCGCCCTGAGAGTTGTGAATTTGTGGAATTCTCTGTCACAGAGGGCAGTGGAGGCCAATTCACTGGATGAAGTTAAAAGAGAGTTAATTAGAGCTCTAGGGGCTAGTGGAATCAAGGGATATGGGGAGAAGGCAGGCACGGGTTACTGATTGTAGATGATCAGCCATGATCTCAATGAATGGCGATGCTGGCTCGAAGGGCCGAATGGCCTCCTCCAGCACCTATTTTCTATGTTTCTATGTTTCTATGTTCCTTATGTCGACATGAACTCTGATTCTCTCTCTGTGGCTGCTGTCTGCAATGATGAGTACTCCCAGCACACTTTTGTTTTTCACGTCAGGTTTGCAACGTCTGCAGTGATTTGATTTTAGATGATCAGAGTGAGAATGGGAATGAGTGTCTGTGTCGGATCAGTGTTATCCTGACTGGAGTAACATCAAGGTGGTTAAAAAAGGCCTTTGGCACAATGGCCTTCATCAGTCAGAGTATTGAGTATAGAAGTTGGGAGGTCATGTTGCAGTTGGTGAGGTCACATTTAGAGTATTGTGTTCATGTTGCAGTTGGTGAGGTCACATTTAGAGTATTGTGTTCAGTTCTGGGCACCATGTTATAGGAAAGATGTCAAGCTGGAGAGGTTACAGAGAAGATTTACGAGGATGCTGCCAGGACTAGAGGGTCTGATCTATAGGGAGAGGTTGAGTAGGCTGAGTCTCTATTCCTTGGAGTGCAGGAGTATGAGGGGTGATCTTATAGAGGTGTATAAAATCATGAGAGGAATAGATCAGGTAGATGCACAGAGTCTCTTGCCCAGAGTAGGTGAATCGAGGACCAGAGGGCATAGGTATAAGGTGAAGAGGAAAAGAGGTAATAGGAATCTGAGGGGTAACGTTTTCACACAAAGGGTGGTGGGTGGTGGGTGTATGGAGCGAGCTGCTGGAGGAGGCAGTTAAGGCAGGGACTATCCCAATGTTTAAAAAACAATTGGACAAGTACACGGATTGGACAGGTTTGGAGGGATATGGGCCGAACGCAGGCAGGTGGGACTAGTGTAGCTGGGACATGTTGGCCGGTGTGGGCAAGTTGGGCCGAAGGGCCTGTTTCCACGCTGTACCACTCTACGACTCTCTGACTCTATGACTGTGACTCTATCACTCCATCATAACTCAACTCCGGAAGTAAAGGGGAATCGTTACTCTTTGCTGTTCCCGTTTTATTGCACAAACCAGTTCACTTAAAAATAACTCAATACCGGGCTGATTTACAGCCTTGCAACCCACAAATACTGTAAAGCTTGTACAAAAGGAAGGAAATAGAATCAATTCCAGGAGTTAGATTATACCTTTGGTGGCTGCCAAATTGAATCAAGTTGTGTAATTTAATCAGCTGGTACTTTACTGTCCCGGCAGCTGCACACCGCACAATTCAACATGATTTAAATGGTAAAATTCAACCCTGTAATGGAATGAAGGAAGTTGCTTTAAAAAAATCTCGGTTAAAAGTGTTTCAAAGACGCAGTTTGCATTTTTGAGGTGCGAGGCGCAAACATGAATAATGAAAATCCGCGGCCCTGTACAAAATACAGCCACATTTTTCAAAGAGCCACATCTGCTTCATCTGCTACCAGTCGAACAGTAAATCTGCTGTCAAAGCCTAAATTGCTAGGACAACAAACTTTTTTTTCCCGAAACGTACAGTTAAACACACGGAGAATGCAGAGGAGAACATTTTCTTTTTGTCAGTCTGAAGAAGGGTCTTGACCCGAAACGTCACCCATTCCTTCTCTCCCGAGATGCTGCCTGACCTGCTGAGTTACTCCAGCATTTTGTGAATAAATACCTTCGATTTGTACCAGCATCTGCAGTTATTTTCTTATATTTTCTTTAAAAATATTTCTGCAAGTTTCTGCCTACTAAAATGGCGCCTCGACGTACTACGGTTTTTAGGGTCGAGTGGTCTATCTTGCTCCTCTAGTATCTTTTTCCTTAAAAAAAAATTTTTTTTAGAGATACAGTGCGGAAACAGGCCCTTCGGCCCACCGGGTCCGCGCCGCCCAGCGATTCCCGCTCATTAACACTATTCTACACACACTGTGGACAATTTTGCCCAGCCAATTAACCTTCATACCTGTACGTCTTTGGAGAGTGGGAGGAAACCGAAGACCTCGGAGAAAACCCACGCAGGTCACGGAGGAGAATGTACAAACTCCGTACAGACGGCGCCCGTAGTCAGGATCGAACCCGAGTCTCCGGCGCTGCATTCGCTGTAAGGCAGCTCTACCGCTGCGCCACCGTGCCGCCATATCCTTGCTACCAACTGACCCCCAGTTGAACCTGTTGAACCAAAAGAGCCTCCGAAATGTTAGACGTAGCGTCCCCTTGGGAAAGAGATCACAGGCAATTGCATTTGACGCGTTCAGAAATCCAATGACACCAACATTCATTTGGTGCAGGAAATAAATTCCTGTCAAAAGTACCCTTCCACAGTGAGTGGCTCTCGCAACTCACTGCGTGAAAGTTAAGAAATTCTGTGATGTAAAGAATGGAGGCCGTGCCAACCACAGTCCGTGTGGCCCAAACGGCCACGTCGGAGTCATTCAGCACACACACACAATCAACGTGCAGTCTCTCAGATACACGAGCATCCATCGAATAGACAATAGGTGTAGGAGTAGGCCATTCGGCCCTTCGAGCCAGCACCGCCATTCAATGTGATCATGGCTGATCATTCTCAATCAGTACCCCGTTCCTGCCTTCTCCCCATACCCCCTGACTCCGTTATCCTTAAGAGCTCTATCTAGCTCTCTCTTGAATGTAATACTTTATTGTCACACGTGAAAATTCACGGTGAAATTCTTTGCTTGCATACCTTACCAAGGTTTGCAAATACTCTCCCATAAAGGGCACTTACAAAGTTACAAATTCTCCTCCCCCCCCGCCAGTTCCCCCTTTGTTCTTCCACCCTCTCCCCTCCCCCCCCACGCCGGGTCCTCCATTGTCCGTTGCTCTTCCCCCCTTCCCTCACGGTGATCCCCCCACGCCGCGTCCTCCTTTGTTCCTTCCCTCGGCACGCAGCATCCTCACTTCCGCGTGTCCGTCCTCGTCCGTCGGTCGGCGCCGTGGTCGGCTGCCGCTCCGACCTCTCCATTAGTGCTGCCGGGTTGTCTCCGTGGCACCGACCCAGGCCCCGGTCGTGGGCTCCAAAGACGGTGGGGCCGTCGGCCTCGGGCTTCGTCGACCCGCGAAGCCCGACCACCGACCCGCGAGGCTCTGGCCTCGGCTTTGGTCTGCTGCAGCGGCCCCACCGGAAGGCGTCCTTCTCACGGATGCCATATTTTTCAGACAGGTTATGAGGGATTACATCAGCGTAGTTGCTCAAAATTTGTGAAAGCTCTTCCTGATTCTACAGAGACACAGCACAGCACATCAGTTGAGCTCTGCCTTCGCAGTTTTGAAGACCAAAGGCTCCCAGATTTGTTTGTCAGTCTTACTGGAGCTAGGTGGTGTTGGCCAGAGTAATAGTACAGAGGAACCGGCAGCAGAGGATCTTTGAGCGGCACGGTGGCGCAGCGGTAGAGTCGCTGCCTTACAGCGCTTGCAGCCCTGGAGACCCAGGTTCGATCCCGACTACGGGCGCCGTCTGTACGGAGTTTGTACGTTCTCCCCGTGACCTGCGTGGGTTTTCTCCGAGATCTTCGATTTCCTCCCACACTCCAAAGACGTACAGGTATGTAGGTTAATCGGCTCGGTGTGTATATGTACCTAATGTATGTAGGGCAGTGTTAATGTGCGGGGATCACTGGTCGGCGCGGACTCGGTGGGCCGAAGGGCCTGTTTCCACGCTGTATCTCTAAACTAAACAAAACTAAACTGAACACGAGACCCGCATTCTTGAGCTTGCAGCCAGACCCTCCCTCTGATTTTCTCTCGAACCTGTAAAGCCGGTTCCTCTGCTCGTATTATCCTGACCGACACCAGCTAACTCCAGTAAGACTGACAAACAAATCTAGGAGCCTTTGGACTGCAAAACCTTCTGACTGGGCGATGTCCCCTGGAGGTGGAATTCCCATGAGGTCACCACTTAACCTAATCATTCCTTTAATAACCTCGTCATTCAAGGCTGCATCTCAAACTCTGCACCAGATGCGGTTTCAAACGCAGTGTGCGAGTGTAAGAAGACCTCGAGACCCACGCAGCACATGAGAACGGAAAAAAACCCCACATTCACACGCGATTAGTATCTTAATGAAATTTTCAGTCGCTTTAAATGGCTTCTCCTATGACTTGATTTTGCTGTAAATTTTCATTAAGATACTAATCTCATGTGAATGGGTTTTTTTCATGCTCATGGCTGCGGTCGGTCTTGAGGCCTTCTTATACTTGCACAATGCTTTTAAAACTGAAGAGAGAGTTAGATATAGCTCTTTTGGGCTAACGGAATCAAGGGATATGGGAAGAAAGCAGGAACAGGGTACTGATTCTGGATGATCGACCATGATCATATTGAATGGTGGTGCTGGCTCAAAGGGTCGAACGGCCTACCCCTGCACCTATTTTCCATGTTTCTATGTATCTGGTGCAGAGTTAGAGATGTTGCCTTGGATGACGAGATAATTAATGGAATGGTCAGGTTAGGCAGTGACCCCGTGGGAATTGCACCTCAGGGGTCATTGCCTAGTCAGAAGGTTTTTGAAGTCCAAAGTGCTCCTAGATTTGTTTGTCAGTCTTAATGGAGTTTGCAGATCCTGGCCAAAGTAATGGTGCAGTTTGATTTGACTGGATAACCTTCATAACGAGAGGATTTCAGTATAGGAGTAAAGAGGTTCTTCTGCAGTTGTATAGGACCTTGGTAAGACCACATCTGGAGTATTGTGTACAGTTTTGGTCTCCTAATTTGAGGAAGGACATCCTTGTAATTGAGGCAGTGCAGCGTAGGTTCACAAGATTGATCCCTGGGATGGCGGGACTGTCATATGAGGAATGTTTGAAAAGACAAAGCTTGTATTCACTGGAGTTTAGAAGGATGAGAGGGGATCTTAGAGAGACATATAAAATTATTATTTTTCATATTTTTTTCATATTTCAGATACAGCGCGGAAACAGGCCTTTTCGGCCCATCAAGTCCGCACCGCCCAGTGATCTCCGCACACTAACACTATCCTACACACACTAGGAACAATTTTTACATTCACCCAGTCAATTAACCTACATACCTGTACGTCTTTGGAGTGTGGGAGGAAACCGAAGATCTCGGAGAAAACCCACGCAGGTCACGGGGAGAACGTACAAACTCCTTACAGTACAGCACCCGTAGTCAGGATCGAACCTGAGTCTCCGGCGCTGCATTCGCTGTAAAGCAGCAACTCTACCGCTGCGCTACCGTGCAGCGGTAGAGTTGCTGCTTTACAGCGAATGCAGCGCCGGAGACACAGGTTCGATCCTGACTACGGGTGCTGTACTGTAAGGAGTTTGTACGTTCTCCCCGTGACCTGTGTGGGTTTTCTCCGAGATCTTCGGTTTCCTCCCACACTCCAAAGACGTACAGGTATGTAGGCCAGGTGCAGGAAAAATTTTCCCAATGTTGGGGGAGTCCAGAACCACAGGCCACAGTCTTAGAATAAAGAGGAGGCCATTTAAAATTGAGGTGAAAAATAACTTTTTCACCCAAAGAGTTGTGAATTTGTAAAATTCTCTGCCACAGAGGGCAGTGGAGGCCAAATCGCTGGATAAATTTAAGAGAGAGTTAGACTCTTGGGGCTACTGGAATCAAGGGATATGGGGAGAAGTTAGGCACAGGTTACTGATTGTGGATGTTCAGCCATGATCACAATGAATGGCGGTGCTGGCTCGAAGGGCCGAATGGCCTCCTCCTGCACCTATTTTCTATGTTTCTATGTTTCTATAGCACATAAAACATTTTTTTCACTGTAAATTGGTACCGGTTCCAATACCAAGCTGAAAAAGGTTGGTATTGGAACCTCGGTCAGTGCACTCATCCTAGAAAGACACATTTGCAATTCCTGTAGATAGACACAAAAAGCTGGAGTAACTCAGCGGACAGGCAGCATCTCTGGAGAGGAGTGGGTGACATTTCGGATGGAGACCCTTCTTCAGACTAGTTAGGGATAAGGGAAACTAGAGATATAGATGATGATGTAGAGAGATAAAGAACAATGAATGAAAGCTATGCAAAAATGTTGTTGTTGGTGTTCGTCCTTCGGGTTCAAAGATGACCATGACTTCACTTTCAGTTGGAGGATTGGTGACTGTGGGTCCGGAAGTGACTGGTGAGGCCAATCCGGGCCCAGAAGGCACGCCCACACGTAGGACACAAGTGGATAGGTGCTGCAGTGGAAGTGGAGGTAGCCCGGGCCAAAAAAGTAACAATGAGAGAGGAAACAGGCCATTGTTAGCTGTATGGGGGAGGGATAGAGAGAGAGGGGATGCCGGGGTTACATGAAATGAGAGAAATCAATATTCATACCACTGGGCTGTAAGCTGCCCAAGCGAAATATAAGATGCTGCTCCTCCAATTTGCGTTTGGCCTCACTCTGACGATGGAGGGGACCTCAGACAGGAAGGTCAGTGTGGGAATGGGAAGGAGAACTAAAGTGTTTTTTGCAACCGGGAGATCACGTAGGTTCAGGCGGACTGAGTTAAAGGTGTTCAGCGAAACGATCGCCCAGTGTACGTTTGGTCTCGCCGATGGCGATGGCACGGTGGCGCAGCGGTAGAGTTGCTGCTTTACAGCGAATGCAGCGCCGGAGACTCAGGTTCGATCCTGACTACGGGTGCTGCACTGTAAGGAGTTTGTACGTTCTCCCCGTGACCTGCGTGGGTTTTCTCCGAGATCTTCAGTTTCCTCCCACACTCCAAAGACGTACAGGTATGTAGGTTAATTGGCTGGGTAAATGTAAAAATTGTCCCTAGTGGGTGTAGGATAGTGTTAATGTGCGGGGATCGCTGGGCGGCACGGACTTGGAGGGCCGAAAAGGCCTGTTTCCGGCTGTATATATATGATATGATATGATTAAGAGTTCACATCTTGAACAATTGCAATTCCTGTAGATGGACCCATGGGTTCAGTCAATTTAGGATCCGTCATGGAATTATGGTAGAAACCATCTTCACTGGATGAGAAAATATACAGTAATAGTATAGGAGCAAAGAGGTCCTTCTACAGTTGTACCGGGCCCTGGTGAGACCGCACCTGGAGTACTGTGTGCAGTTTTGGTCTCCAAATTTGAGGAAGGATATTCTTGCTATGGAGGGCGTGCAGCGTAGGTTCACTAGGTTAATTCCCGGAATGGCGGGACTGTCGTATGTTGAAAGGCTGGAACGATTGGGCTTGTATACACTGGAATTTAGAAGGATGAGGGGGGATCTTATTGAAACATATAAGATAATTAGGGGATTGGACACATTAGAGGCAGGAAACATGTTCCCAATGTTGGGGGAGTCCAGAACAAGGGGCCACGGTTTAAGAATAAGGGGTAGGCCATTTAGAACGGAGATGAGGAAGAACTTTTTCAGTCAGAGAGTGGTGAAGGTGTGGAATTCTCTGCCTCAGAAGGCAGTGGAGGCCAGTTCGTTGGATGCTTTCAAGAGAGAGCTGGATAGAGCTCTTAAGGATAGCGGAGTGAGGGGGTATGGGGAGAAGGCAGGAACGGGGTACTGATTGAGAGTGATCAGCCATGATCGCATTGAATGGCGGTGCTGGCTTGAAGGGCTGAATGGCCTACTCCTGCACCTATTGTCTATTGTCTATTGTCTATTAGCACGCTTGCAGATGATACAAAAGTGGGTGGTTTTGCAGATAGTGAAGATGGTTGGGAAAATTGCAGCAGGATCTGGATCGATTGGCCAGGTGGGCGGAGGAATGGTTGATGGAATTTAATACAGAGAAATGTGAGGTGTTGCATTTTGGGAAGTCTAACATGGGCAGGACCTACATGGTAAATGATAGGGCTCTGGGGAGTGTTGTAGAGCAGAAGGGTCTAGGAGTGCAATGCATGGTTCCTTGAAGGTGAAGTCGCAAGTAGTTAGGGTGGTCAAAAAGACATTTGGCACATTGGCCTTCATCAGTCAGAATATTGAATACAGAAGTTGGGAGGTCATATAAGAAAATAACTGCAGATGCTGGTACAAATCAAAGGTATTTATTCACAAAATGCTGGAGTAACTCAGCAGGTCAGGCAGCATCTCAGGAGAGAAGAAATGGGTGACGTTTCGGTTCGAGTCTGAAGAAGGGTCTCGACCCGAAACGTCACCCATTTCTTCTCTCCTGAGATGTTGCCTGACCTGCTGAGTTACTCCAGCATTTTGTGAATAAATACCTTCGAAGTTGGGAGGTCATGTTGCTGTTGAATTAGACGTTGGTGAGGTCCCCTTTAGAGTATTGGGTTCAGTTCTGGGCACCATGTTAAAGGAAAGAAGTTGTCAAGTTGGAAAGGGTACAGAGAAGATTTACAAGGATGTTGCCTGGGCTAAGAGGGTCTGAGCTATAGGGAGAGGTTGAATAGGCTGGGACTCTTCCTAAGAGCACGCAGGAGGATTTGGGGTGATCTTATTGAGGAATCTGAGGGGCAACATTTTCGCACTAAGGGTGGTGGGTGTATGGAATGAGCTGGGGTCTCATCGGCCAACATGTCCCAGCTACACTAGTACCACCTACCTGCGCTTGGTCCATATCCCTCCAAACTCGTCCTATCCATGTACCTGTCTGACTGTTTCTTAAATGTTGGGATAGTCCCAGCCTCCACTACACCCTCTGGCAGCTTTATAGATGAGAGCCTCATCTATAATAGAAGAGGGGAACCCACATTTTCTAAAGAATGAGGACATCTCCGATGACCTGGTATGGAAAACTTCATCCTGGGCGCAGAAGCGGCGTAGACGGAGGAACTGGGAGTAGGGGATAGAGTCTTTACACGAAGCAGGGTGGGAAGAAGTATAGTCTAGATAACTCTGGGAGTCAGTGGGTTTGTAATAGATGTCAGTCAATAGTCTGTCTCCTATGATGGAGACAGGGAGATCTAGAAACAGTAGATCAAACCTTTCACCAGTTACGTCTTAGAACCATTTAAACACTGATTCTGCACATGTGTGGACTATAGATAGTTGCTTAACTTGGCTAGTTTCTGTATTGTTTTTTCAGTTTGTTCCACTACAGATTGTTTGAATGGAGTGTTGTCGAGAGTAATGGTCATACAGGCTGGATACAGGCTTTTCAGCCCATCTAGATGATGCCAACCATCAAACACCAATTTACACTAATCCTACACCTTCCATTTTATTTTTCCAATATTCCCAATAGATCTGGATTCCATCACAATCACAGGCGCAGCGGTAGAATTGGTGCCTTACAGAGCTTGCAGTGCCAGAGACCCGGGTTCCATCCCGACTTCCGGTGCTTGTCTGTAAGGAGTTCGTACGTTCTCCCCGTGACCTGCCCCATGGGTTTTCTCCGAGATCTTCGGTTTCCTCCCACACTCCAAAGACGTACAGGTTTGCAGGTTAATTGGCTTGGTACAAGTGTAAATTGTCCCTAGTGGGTGTAGGATAGTGTTAATGCACGGGGATCACTGGTTGGTGCGGATTCGGTGGGCCGCAGGGCCTTCACCTCTAAACAAAACTAAACTGAATCAACACACGTGGAGCAATGTACAGCTGACAATCAACCTACCAATCTGCTTGTCTTTGTGATGTGGGAGGAAACTGGAGAATGGGGAGGAAGCCCACAATAGCATATGGAGAGCACGCAAACTCCACATGGACAATAGACAATAGGTGCAGGAGGAGGCCATTCGGCCCTTCGTGCCAGCATCGCCATTCAATGTGATCATGGCTGATCATTCTCAATCAGTACCCCGTTCCTGCCTTCTCCCCATACCCCCTGACTCCGCTATCCTTAAGAGCTCTATCCATCTCTCTCTTGAATGCATTCAGAGAATTGGCCTCCATTGCCTTCTGAGGCAGGGAATTCCGCAGATTCACAACTCCCTGACTGAAAAAGTTTTTCCTCATCTCAGTTCTAAATGCTGGAGGTCGGGGTTGAATCTGGGTCCAGGGAGCTGTGAGGTAGCAGGCCTGCTTGCCCGTACCTCCCTACCTCTCAATTGTAGGCTATTTTTGCAGAATTAGGCATCGCCGCAAACAGAAATTCAACAAGGAACAAATGTAGATCGACACAAAATGCTGGAGTAACTCAGCAGGACAGGCAGCACCTCTGGAGAGAAGGAACGGGTGACGCTTCGGGTCGAGACCCTTCTTCGGACTGAAGTCCCGGTCTATCACATGCTCCCAGATGATAGGCAGGTACGATAATATGCTGGAGAAACATTAATAGATGTCCAAATGACTGAAATAACTGATGGCGATCAAAATGGCAGCTCTGTGGGAGGCTGGCTATAAGCGACATAAAAATATTTACGTTCCCTTCTGAAGATTAGCAGAATCAGCATTCTAATCCGAGAATATTACTTCAAATGTATGTGCATTTAAATGGTCTATTACAAACGGCTGAGATTAGCACACGTATTCAAGAGAGATTGCTTAATAGAAGTAATTGGATAAAGGGAAAAGTTTAGTCATCGCCCAAGGAGGTCTCATTAAGACTTTTAGCGCAATTCACAAACAAAACCTTTGACAGCTGGGGAGTGGATCAGACAGGTCACTTCAGTTCTGAGCTATGTGACTAAAATCACACAAAGAAGCACAGACTATTTACACAAGATTACTTTGTTTATCCGAGACAACTTCTGACTGGGCGGTTGCAAACCGATCTGGATTTTAATTTGGTTAATGTTGAAGTCGTGTTTTTAAATTGTAAGTGCTTGTCGGCTCCACCCAATGATGTCAACATGGGTTAGACGACACATATTCTGTGCGCAATTAAGTCACGGTGGACTATTTTAGAGCACTACAATTTTCGAACGTGTAGAATCTAATGCATGCACAAAGTTCAAGATTTTTGCTAAAATAATTATTTGCTCAGCCAGAATATATGATGTGCATGTGGATTAGGGGTGCCAACTATCTCACTCCCAAATAAGGGACAAGGTGACATCACCACGTGACCTCATCCAGCCAGCGGCCAAAAGCTTTTATAGACAATAGACAATAGGTGCAGGAGGAGGCCATTCGGCCCTTCGAGCCAGCACCGCCATTCATTGTGATCGTGGCTGATCATTCTCAATCAGTACCCCGTTCCTGCCTTCTCCCTATACCCCCTGACTCCGCTATCCTTAAGAGCTCTATCCTTAAGAGCTCTACAAATGGCGGCCGCCAGGGCCGGCAGGCGGGTTGCTACGCAACCTCCGTTAGGCAGCGCCCAGGCCTCTGGGCCTACACTGTCCGGACCTACACTGTCCGGGCCTATGGCATCTGGGCGTACAGTGTTCGGGCCTACAGCGTCTGGGCCTACAGCATCCCCCCCTCCCCAGGCCTAATACGGGACAAGGGCGGTCCCGTATGGGACAAACCAACTTAGCCCAAAATACGGGATGTCCTGGCTAATACTGGACAGTTGGCAGCCCTAATTTGGACAGTGCACTAGTCTGCAGATTTTTTTGTTTGGGACTCTGTAAGTGGAAGTGCAGTCATGATAGGAGATACCTTCTGAGTTTGGGCTACAGTCCAGACTCCCAGCTGACATCTCTCCCTCAATTCCAACGCAAGAATTCTGCTTGCATGAGCAAGACCCCTCTCCCCGTGAAGTGAAACGTGAACCAACGCAGAGATTTGAAAGAGAGATGCGAGGGTGAACAATGAAGTCATTCACTAATGCGTTACACTTTGGACATCAGACAGAACATCAGCACAGAGGGCTGACCTTTCTGACTGGGCGGAACACATCATGACAACAGGCCATGGAGCTTAAGCTGGGGACAACAAGTAAACAAAGAGGCAAGTTTCAAAAGGGAAAAAGGATTAAACGTAATGGAAGGTACTTAGGCAGATCATGCCTCGTGATCTTTGCAAAGTGCTTTCCTCTGGGTTCAGTGAGTTGGTATTGACGTTTAAATGCTTATTTAATGATCAAGGGTCATGAGAAGGACAACTAGGAACTACCCTTGTATCAATGTTCATAAGCTCATAAGTTGGAAGAGCAGAATTAGGCCATTTGGCCCATCAAGTCTATTCCACCATTCAATCATGGTTGCTATCAGCTATTTCCAGCTGTTATCAGGCTACTGAATCATCCTACCACAACTAAAGTAAGAAAATAACTGCAGATGCTGGTACAAATTGAAGGTATTTATTCACAAAATGCTGGAGTAACTCAGCAGGTCAGGCAGCATCTCGGGAGAGAAGGAATGGGTGATGTTTCGGGTCGAGATCCTTCTTCAGACTGATGTCAGGGGGGCGGGACAAAGGAAGGATATAGGTGGAGACAGGAAGACAGTGGGAGATCTGGGAAGGGGGAGGGGAAGAGAGGGACAGAGGAACTAGTGGACAGGTCGGTGCGTCGGTCGACGAGGGCGCTGACGGACAAACGAGAACAGACCACTTGGAAGTGAGGGAGAAACGAAGGAGGACCCAGCATGGTGAGGGGGAGCGCTGTGAGGGATGGGGGGGAACAATGGAGGTCCCAGCATGGGGGGGGTCACCGTGAGGGAAGGGGAGAACAATGGAAGTCCCAGCATGGGGGGGCCACCGTGAGGGAAGGGGAGAACAATGGAAGTCCCAGCATGGGGGGGCCACCGTGAGGGAAGGGGGGAACAATGGAGGTCCCAGCATGGGGGGGGCACTGCGAGGGAGGGGGGAGATCAAAGGAGGACCCAGCATAGTGGGGTCACTGTGAGGGGGGGGAGAACAATGGAGGACCTGGCATGGGGGGACCACCGTGAGGGAGGGGGGAGAACAATGGAGGTCCCAGCATGGGGGGGGTCACCGTGAGGGAGGGGGGAGAACAATGGAGGACCCGGTGTGAGGGGGGCGCCGTGAGGGAGGGGGGAGAACAATGGAGGACCTGGCATGGGGGGGGGGCTGCCGTGAGGGAGGGGGGAGAACAATGGGGGACCTGGCGTGGGGGGACCACCGTGAGGGAGGGGGGATAACAATGGAGGACCCGGCATGGGGGGACCCCTTCCCAGATCTCCCTCTATCTTCCTGTCTCCACCTGTATCCTTCCTTTGTCCCGCCTCCCTGACATCAGTCCGAAGAAGGGTCTCGACCCGAAACGTTGCCCATTCCTTCTCTCCTGAGATGCTGCCTGACCCGCTGAGTTACTCCAGCTTTTCCTGTCTATCTTCGGTTTAAACCAGCGTCTTCAGTACCTTCTTACACCTTTGGCCGACAGACTTGCGGAACAATTTTTCAGAGGTGCTGCGGCATTGAGAGTTAGACATGGGCGATGAATGAGGGAGTTACGCATCCAGCGAACTGAATCTGCCATTGAAATAATCACTGTTAAACCCCTGTCCCACAGGCGATTTTTTAGACGACTACAGGCGACTAGGCTGTCAGCACACGGTCGCCGGGGTGTCTCCTGTGCGGTCGTGAGTCGTCTCCAAAGAGTCGTAGCGTTTTTCTGGTCGCCGCTGGATTTTGAAATGTTCAAAAAATTTCGGTAACTGTTGGTTTGACGCCAATGATCGTAGCTTGACGTCTCCTGACAGGGGCGCTGTCGTAGGTTGTCGCCAGGTTGTCGCCAGGTGACGTAAGTTGTCGCCGGTGCTCACTTCGGTGAATTCCATTGGCGACTACCTACGTCAACCGGCGACAGGGACCGGCGTCAAAACCGGAGGCCAAAATGATGTGAATTGTCTGCAGTTGTCGCCGACACGGTCGAGGCTTGTCGTAGCTTGTCGCGGGTAGACGTAGGTTGACTTCGGTTGTCGTAGGTTGTCGCCTGTGTGGTCATAGTTTGTCGTAGGTGCGGTCGTAGGTGGACGTCCTAAGTCGCGACGATTGGGTCGCCGGTTGTCGGTAGCTTGCTGTAGCTTGACGTCGTCTAGGTGGTAGGTTGGTGTAGCTTGTCGTAGACATTGTCGAAGGGGGGGGTCCAGTCATTGGTTTTTCAGCAAACTGCTACGACTATGACAGTCGCCGGCAGTCGCCTAAAAAAACGCCTTTGTGGGACAGGCCCCTTAAGGAGTCTCTCTCTTCCTTGTAGTCCAGTGAGCGCGTTTAAAGCAATTCCATGTTACCATTGCGTAAGTCAAGAAAAATAAGAACGACTGGTACCAGAGAATGGCGCTCTGAGCTAATTGGCAAAATAAAAGAGGAAATGAGGAGACTTCGTTTCTCTTCACAGTAATTTGTTACGGTCTGGAATGCATTATGTAAATCCAAGTGTATCACAGTGGCACACACATGAACTACAAGGAAATAAAAGGAAGCTTTACATTATGGCTCTCGAGTGGATATATTCCCAAAGTGCATACAGATTTTTATATTACTTCCTAATGGAAAGCAGAATCATATTGCTGCCTTCAAGGTTTAGTTTAGTTTAAAGATACAGGCCTTTCGGCCCACCGAGTCCGCACCGACCAGCGATCCCCACGCACTAACCCCCATTCCTTCTCTCCCGAGATGCTGCCTGACCTGCTGAGTTACTCCAGCATTTTGTGAATAAATCGATTTGTACCAGCATCTGCAGTTATTTTCTTATTCTAACACTACCCTATGCACACGAGGGACAATTTTGTATCTTACACCAAGCCAATTAACCAATAAACCTGTACGTCTTTGGAGGCTGGGAGGAAACCGAAGATCTCGGAGAAAACCCACTCAGGTCGCGGGGAAAACGTACAAACTCCGTACAGACAAGCAGCCGGAGTCGGGATCAAACCCGGGTCTCTGGCGCTGTAAGGCAGTAGCTCTACTGTGGCACCCAAGGAGTGAAGCAGACTGGTCTCTTGCAAGTGCTGCTTTGTTTAGGATCAAACCCGGGTCTCTGGCGCTGTAAGGCAGTAGCACAAGGAGTGAAGCAGACTGGTCTTCTTGCAAGTGCTGCTTTGTTTAGCAGTAGGTCCAGTAATCAGTCTTTTTTTTCCGTGAACAGGGAATTTCATGTCCAACAGAAGCGTGAACGTGACATTTAAACCGTTCAGATTAAACCTTCTCCTCGGATACAAAGACCATTTAAAGAATTAGACTTTGTTTAAGGTACTGGTTCCACCTTAACAAAATAGTTCATTTCAGCAGGAAAGGTCAAATGGAAAATGCCTCTTCAAGACCTGGCACAATACCAAAAGACCTTTCAGTGAATTTCTGAAAGCTTCCTCATAGACCCCAAATTTCAACAATTCAAAAATAGATAATAAATTTGCTGAGTGTGTCTTTAAAACAACATCGCCTCACATCTCGGCTTTTTCTGTTTGTTGTTTCAATCAATAGTTGTAATTAGTGTCAGAACAGTGCATGGTGCTCTTTTTAAACAATTTAACACTTTGATAAGATTTTAATGACGTTAAAAAAAAGTCATGAAATATAAATATCCATGCCACAATATCTCCTTGTAATATATTGCATCAAGGTTTGCTAAATCCCTAACACCCTTTTTATTGCAGTTTAATAACATGAAGATATGTGAAATAGAAGCAGGAGTTATCTGTAAGTCACTTGAGCCCTGTCCTAAGGATCAATAGCTTGGTCGATCCGGTGCCTTAAATCCACTTTGTCACCTGATCCCCACGGCCTCAGACGCCCTGTGTTCAAATCTACTTGAATATGCTTTGAACCTTTGAATATGCTGAATGATGTGGCATTCGCTGACCTAGGAGGCAGAGAATTGCAAAGGTTTCCAATCGTCAGCGACAAAAAAAAAAAAAGTTTCTTCGTCAAATTGATCCCGAGACGATCCCTTTTTGTCCTGGAGATTCCAGCTGAGGAACCGGCCTCTTGATGTCTGGCCTGTCAGTCCCTCTGTGAATCTGTTATGCCTTCACTGAGATCACCTTTCATTGTCATCAAACTCATCAGGAATGCTGGCTCCATCCTGGGGGCAGAGTTGGATTCATGGGGGGTGGTCTTGGAGGGGAGGATGCTCCTCAAACTGCGGAGCATCCTGGACAACACAGCTCACCCCCTCCATGACACACTGGTCAACCTGAGGAGCACCTTCAGCAACAGACTGGTTCCACCAAGATGCAGCACAGAACGCCACAGGAGATCCTTCTTCCCTGTGGCTATCAAACTGTACAACTCCTTCCCCTTCTGTCGTGGGGTAGACTGAGACTGAGACTGACACCCCCCCCCCCCCCCTCCACCCCTCCCCAAACTTTCCACATCCCCAATCCTTTCCACTCGTCACTTTAGAAGGATGACAGGGGATCTTATCGAAACGTATAAGATTATTAAGGGGTTGGACATGTTAGAGGCAGGAAACATGTTCCCAATGTTGGGGGAGTCCAGAACAAGGGGCCACAGTTTAAGAATAAGGGGTAGGCCATTTAGAACTGAGACGAGGAAAAACTTTTTCAGTCAGAGAGTTGTGAATCTGTGGAATTCTCTACCTCAGAAGGCAGTGGAGGCCAATTCTCTGAATGCATTCAAGAGAGAGCTAGATAGAGCTCTTAAGGATAGCGGAGTTAGGGGGTATGGGGAGAAGGCAGGAACAGGGTACTGATTGAGAATGATCAGCCATAATCACATTGAATGGCGGTGCTGGCTCGAAGAGCCGAATGGCCTCCTCCTGCACCTATTGTCTATTGTCTATTAATTTCATGTTACATGTATTTTGATGTTTTTGTTTTTTTATGACTGTTGACAGATCTATTGTCTATTGTCTATTGTCTATAAAAGAAATTTGATAAGTTGGTCGCTGTGTCTAGAAAACAGGGTTAGCTGGCGGACGACAAGTGGAGCGTGGAAGCGGAGAAGGGTCAAAGTTCATGCCGAGTGGTTACCTGGCCAGTATTGGATGAGGTGTCTGCCCAAGAGCAGGAGGGTCAACAGGTTCGGATGAGAAGAGAGATCTTCCGAGGACTTACAGTCACGACTGACAGGATGGGGAGAAAGAGGAAATCAAACATGACTGAAGTCAGCGGAATCCAAAACAAGGAACAAAAACGCTGACGCTCAGCCACCCAAGCAGCCTCTGTGAAAGAGAAACCTGCTAATATGATGTAGAAACTGAAGACTGCGGATGCTGGTTTACCCAAAGAAAGACAGAAAATGGTATAAGACAGAGATAGAGTCACAGAGTCATAGAGTGGTACAATGTGGAAACTGGCCCTTCGGCCCAACTTGCCCACACTGGCCAACATGTCCCGGCTACACTAATCCCACCTGCCAGCATTTGGCCCTTATCCCGCCAAACCTGTCCTATCCATGTACCTGTCTAACTATCTTCTTAAATGTTGGGATAGTCCCTGCCTCAACTACCTCATTTGGCAGCTTGCTCCATACACCCACTCCTTTGTGTAAAAAGGTTACCCCTCGGTTTCCTATTAAATCTTTTCCCCTTCACCTTAAACCTATGTGAAAGACAGAAGCGTTATTCCCTTATCATGTATCTATACACTGTTAATGGCGCGATTGTAATCACGTATTGTCTTTCTGCTGACTGGGCAGCACGCAACATAAGCTTTTCACTGTACCTCGGTACACGTGACAAAAAGCGAAACTGAATTGAAAACGCTGGAGTAACTCTGCAGATCACACAGCATCTCTGAAGAACATAGATAGGGGTTCCGACCCGAGACGTCGCCCATCCTTTTCCCCCAGAAATGCTGCCTGACCCGCTGAGTTACTCCAGCACTTTGTGTCCGTCTTCGGCATAATCCAACATCTGCAGTACCTTCCTACACTTCCTGATCATTAACATTGAGAAAAAAAAACAACGATAACAATGATGAACTGTTGGTCTCAAGGGAAAGGAGACTAAATTTCTCAGGTCGGAACTTTAATAAATACTGCATACTTTACATGGGAAATCATACTGTGTGCAAAGCCTTGTTTATGTAGGGATCTGGAGATCTCGGCCCCAGCAATCTTCTCACCACTTCTTTGACCATTCTTTTTTTTTTTTTACGGCCAGTGGATTAATGAACACACAGAAAAAGAGGAATCCTGTTCGTGGTTTTGGATGATCTAATTTCCGGCTCTTTATATTTAAAGGAACTAAATCTGTGATCTGACATTAACATTGTCACCACATTACTCACCTTCCTCTTCATTCTATTCACTGACATCTTTCTCTGTGCCGATATCGCTCACAATGGTCAGTGCGCCCTGGTTGCCATGGCAGTGGTTTTTCCCACGGAGGGCTACATGTTCGCACTGTCAACATGCTCTTGAGTTCCTTGTGTAAAGCCCACCCCTAGTGACAGCATTTGCATTAGCTACGGCGCAAACAAAGGGTTGAAAGAAAGGAGGTGGCGACAATTGTGAATAACGTAATGGAAGGACTGAGTTCCCCACCAAACACACTTGGCAAGCTGCCTGAAAGCGTAAAGAAAAAGGCAAAACCAAGTAGTGCTGGCACCATAATAAGTGGTTCCTCTGCTGCTGGAAAGTGGTTAATGTTGCTTTATTCTTTCGCCTTCTGATTAACGTCCTCTACTTTTTGTTTGGGCTGCACTGTTGCAAAGAAGCTCAGGGGAGGGAATCTTCAGTCCGACCTCATTCTTGCCCAGCCTGAACCAAACCCAACAGTGTGGCTTTGTTTGCTCATATCAGCGGGCATTGTGTTAATTATATCAGTCTTTCTACCACTTTAGGACGGCGGGGTAAAGTCAAGATCAACAAAAGAAGGAAAGTCCGAAGAAGGGTTCCCCCTAGAACATCACCTATCCATGTTCTACAGGGATGCTGCTTGACCCACTGAGTTACTCCAACATTTTGTTGTCCTTTAAAGAACAAGGACCTGCCTGAGTCAATCCAACCAACCAGTCAAACCTGTTACTGGGAACACACCCCATGTAGCTTCTACTTAATCAATGTGCAGGCTTTCATTAATAAACCCCAGTAGCTATCCTACCCATGCTCAATTTAACACTGCTGACCACTATCCTCCCAACCAAGGCCGGCACGGTGGTGCAGCGGTAGAGTTACTGCCTTACAGTGCTTGCAGCGCCGGAGAACTGGGTTCGATCCCGACTACAGGTGCTGTCTGTACGGAGTTTGTACGTTCTCCCCTTAACCGTCTGGGTTTTCTCCCAGATCTTCGGTTTCCTCCAGCACTCCAAAGACCTACAGCTTAATTGGCTTGGTATAAGTATAAATTGTCCATAGTGTGTGGATGGTAGTGTAAGTGTGTGGGGATTACTGGTCGGGGCAGACTCAGTGGGCTGTAGGGCCTGTTCCGCCCTGTATCTCTGAACTAACTGACAAACCTGTACATTTGTTTTGTGTGGGAGGAGACACCGGAGAAAACCCAGACGGTCACAGGGAGAATGTGCCAACTCCGTACAGACAGCACCCGTAGTTAGGATCGAACCTGGGTCTCCTATGCTGTAAGGCAACAACTCGACCGCTGTGTCACTGTGCCGCCCTGACTCTAGGTCTTTTCTCTCTGGGTCTTGTTGCAAATGTTTCGTCGGTCTTAAGTGACTCAGGGCGAGTTTTTGTAATGAAAGATAAAGATGGTAGAGACCAAAGTGCGCTGGGCAGAAGGAAGGAAACAAATTAGAGGACCATCAGAGACTCCTCCTCACTCACCACATTCAAAACATCACTGAAGTCTCACCTGTTCAGCACTGCCTTCAACCACTGACCGTCACCTCACCTTATTTTTCCTTTTCTGTCCGTTTACTTATTTATCTATTTATTTTTGTTCCTATGTTTTAGTAAACCCTGTAAAGCGTCTTTGAGTGTTTAGAAAAGCGCTATACAAATGTAATGCATTATTATTATTATTATTATTAAATGTATATTTGGAAGAAACATCAGGAGATTAGAGGAGAGAGTATTAAAGAAACAGTTGAATTTTGTTATTGGTCAAGATCATTTTCCAAGTGGACAGTTTTATTGAAACTGTTCTACTCATGATTAATTTAATCTTTCTCGGACACAATTCGTCGTTATCATCAGAGATTGCCACCAGGTTAATATAATAAACTACCCAACTAATCAAGCTTGCTTGGTTGACCTCAAGGGAGTTGAAAATAGGATCTTTGTTAGACGTCATATTACCGATGAACCAGTGGCTTTGATGTAGGTTTAATGTCGAAGATAATGCAACGCTCATTATTTTAATTAATATTGGACGCCCCATATAATTATGAATTGGCTACCTGTGCCATAAGAGGCTTAGTTGAAGACTGGTGTAATGCATCTTGCTTTATTAAAGAACTAATAAAACAGGGGTTTACTGGGATGGACAATGTAAATTAGATAAGGGCGAGGCTTACCACAATCTGTGCTGAGTTCATTCATCTTGTCCTGGCACCACTGATGATGTTACAATCAGTCCTCAGCTCCCTGAACGCATTAAGGAAGAAATCAAGCCGAGATCCTCTTCTAATTTGTAATCTTGCTGCTGTGGCTGAAAATCTGGCATTGTGGAAGAGGAAAAAGGCAGGATGAGGCTTATTTGAAATGTTGCTTATGGTCAAATAACTGCTGTTATGCAAGAATATAAGATATAGAAACAGGCGTGGGCTATACGGCCCCATAAGCCATTCATTAAGATCATGGCTAATTCTCTATGTCAAGGCCACTCTTGCAGCCGAGAAGTCCCAAAGATTGCATGGAAATCTCAAAGCTGCAAACAGCAACACTGGAAAAATCCCAGTTGTTATGTTTTAGTTTTTTTTTCGTTTTGGAGATACAGCGCGGAGACAGGCCCTTCGGCCCACTGCGTCCGCACCGACCAGCGATCCCCGCACATTAACGCACTGGGGACAATTTACAATTATGCCAAGCCAATGTACCTACATACCTGTACGTCTTTGGAGTGTGGGAGAAAACCGAAGATTTCGGAGGAAACCCACGGCGTCACGGGGAGAACGTACAAACTCCGTATGGACAGCGCCCGTGGTCGGGATCGAACCCGGGTCTCTGGGGCTGCAAACGCTGTAAGGCAGCAACTCTACCACTGCGCCCTGTGTTTAATGTTTTCCCACAGAGTCATGATGTAAATGGCATTAATGCCCACAATGCATGCTGCCTGACTTGTGCGTTTCCTACATCCCCTCATTTTGTTGTATTAATCATTTTGTTGTATTAATGGGCGACACGGTGGCGCAGCGGTAGAGTTGCTGCCTTACAGCGAATGCAGCGCCTGAGACTCAGGTTCGATCCTGACTACGGGCGCCGTCTGTACGGAGTTTGTACGTTCTCCCCGTGACCTGCGTGGGTTTTCTCCGAGATCTTCAGTTTCCTCCCACACTCCAAAGACGTACAGGCTTGTAGGTTAATTGACCCTAGTGTCCCTAGTGTGTGTAGGATAGTGTTAATGTGCGGGGATCGCTGGGCGGCACGGACTCGGTGGGCCGAAGGGCCTGTTTCCGCGCTGTATCTCTAAATCTAAATCTAAAATCTTTGATTGTTCAACATTAATCCGTGATTGTTCAACATTACTCTGAAAACACTGATAAAGGTTAAACTCAGATCAACTAACCAAATGTTATCTGAGGCAATTTCCTCCAAAACTGACCTCTTAAAAGAAGCCCGAAGAAAGCAAAATTTGCTTTTTCAGTTTTTGAACTTTATTTATTTAAGACTGACTTAACCAAAATACAGACAATCTCTCAAAGGATAACATGTAACATTAAACATTTGCAATAAATTCTGTAATAAAGGTAAATAGAACAAGGAGAACAAATTGATTTTCCATCTATGTGGAAGGGAGCAAAAGCATAATATCATGCAATTTAGATACAGATTCCTTGTTTACATGAAGCTCAGAGTAAATAATATATACACTAGTAATAAACACAACAATAACAAAGGGTACGAAACAAAAGACTGATGCAAAATAGCAGTGCAATCTGAAATAGTACAAAGTAAAATCAAAGTCCAAGAATGGACTCATTCAATGAGGTAGATTTAACAGTGAGACAATAGACAATAGACAATAGTTGCAGGAGGAGGCCATTCGGCCCTTCGAGCCAGCACCGCCATTCAATGTGATCATGGCTGATCATTCTCAATCAGTACCCCGTTCCTGCCTTCTCCCCATACCCCCTGACTCCGCTATCCTTAAGAGCTCTATCTAGCTCTCTCTTGAATGCATTCAGAGAATTAGACTCCACTGCCTTCTGAGGCAGAGAATTCCACAGATTCACAACTCTCTGACTGAAAAAGTTTTTCCTCATCTCAGTTCTAAATGGTCTACCCCTTATTCTTAAACTGTGGCCCCTTGTTCTGGACTCCCCCAACATTGGGAACATGTTTCCTGCCTCTAACGTGTCCAACCCCTTAATAATCTTATACGTTTCGATAAGATCTCCTCTCATCCTTCGAAATTCCAGTGTATACAAGCCTAGTCGCTCCAGTCTTTTGGAGATAATGCATAGGAAGGAACATAGATGCTGGTTTACACCGAAGATAGACACAAAACGGTGGACTAACTCAGTGGGACAGGCAGCATCTGAGAGAAGGATTGGGTGACGTTTCAGGTCGAGACCCTTCTTCAGACTGAGAGTCAGGGGAAAGGAAAACTAGAGATATGGAAGGGTACAAAGAGAATACAAGGTGCGAAAAGAATAGATCAAAGAAGACAATGTTCAAGAAAATGTAGAATGGTTCATTGTTGGCTGAGGGCAAGGTGACAACGAGGCATGCAATCAGTAAAATTAATCAGGAGGACGGCGAAACTAGTCGGAGGACTAGGGTGGGGGAGGAACGGGGAGAGAAGCAAAGCAATTGTTCCTTGAAGACTATGCAGCAGCACCTCTGGTAAGGGGATGCTAGAGAGATGCTTGGTTCAGGTGTCGATAGCAGTGGAGAAGAAACTTTTCTTGTCGGGATGTTGAGGCTTCCAAACTCCTGTATCTTCTCCAACGAGATGTAAGAGAGAAAGAGGAATGTCCAGAGTTGGAGGCATTTTTAGATTTTAGATTTAGAGATACAGCGCGGAAACAGGCCCTTCGGCCCACCGAGTCCGCGCCGCCCAGCGATCCCCGCACATTAGCACTATCCTACACACACAAGGGACAATTTTTACATTTACCCAGTCAATTAATCTACTTACCTGTACGTCTTTGGAGTGTGGGAGGAAACCGAAGATCTCGGAGAAAACCCACACAGGTCACGGGGAGAACGTACAAACTCCGTACAGACAGCGCCCGTAGTCAGGATCGAACCTGAGTCTCCGGCGCTGCATTCGCTGTAAGGCAGCAACTCTACCGCTGCGCCACCATGTTTGTGACGATACTTCCAGCCTTGTGATGCAATGCACTGTGAAGGTGGACTGGATGGTAAGAAGCGATGAGCCTGTGATAGACTGGACTATCTTCACCACTCTCAGGCAGTCAAGGGCCATCTCCGGCTGAGGTGCATCGTGAGCAAAGACACTATCGCACATCTGTAGGAGTTTGAGGGAATCCTCGTGGGCAGGCAGAATCTTCTCAGACACCTTTGAAAGTAAATATGCTGATCCGTATTCTTGATCATCACATCAGTGTGAAGGGACAAGGTTGGGTTGCTGCTGACGATGAAATGTGTAAGAAGGAACTGCAGATGCTGGATGAAACCAAAGAAAGACACAACGAGCTGGAGTAACTCAGCGGGACAGGCAGCATCTCCGGCGAGAAGGAATGGTTGACATTTCGGGTCCAAACCCTTCTTCAGACTAGTTAGGGATAAGGGAAACGAGAGATATAGACGGTGATGTGAAGAGATAAAGAACAATGAATGAAAGATGTTGCCTGGGCAGCTCATAGCCCAGTGGTATGAACATTGATTTCTCTCACTTCAGGCAACCTGGCATTCCCCCTCTCTCTATCCCTCCCCCACCCAAGTCGCACCAGCTGTTCGTTTTCACCCAACAAACAGCTAACGATGGCCTGTTTCCTTTATCATCGATACTTTTATGCATATCTTTCATTCATTGTTCTTTATCTCTCCGCATCACCGTCTCTATCTCTCGTTTCCCTTATCCCTAACCAGTCTGAAGAAGGGTCTCGACCCGAAACGTCACCCATTCCTTCTCTCCAGAGATGCTGCCTGACCCGCTGAGTTGCCCCAGCATTTTGTGTCTACCTTGGGTTGCTGGATGCTTAGGAACTTGAAGCTGTTGTCCATTTCCACAGCAGCTCCGTTGATCAGGCCAAACTTTAATTCACCCCCTTACTTTCTTCGGTCCATAACCACCAATTTTTTCTTGCTGATGCAAAGGGCTAGGCTGTTACCCTGACACCATGGAACAATGTTCTCAATCTCTTATGATAGAGACAAAATGCTGGAGTAACTCAGCGGGACAGACAGCATCTCTGGAGAGAAGGAATGGGTGACGTTTCGGGTCGAGACCCTTCTTCAGAGATCTCTTTCCTGCATTATGTCTCATTGTTGTTGTTGATCTGGCCAACAACAATGGTATTATCGGTGGACTTAAGTACAATGAGTTGTCATTGTACTTGGCCACGCAGGTATGGATGTAGCTAGGAGCTAAGAGCATCAGTGTTGAGCGTTAGGGTGAAGGAAATGTAACGGCCAACCCTAACTGACTGAGTGAGGCCTGCTGGTCAGAAAGACCAGAAACAAATGGAGAATCCAAGGCCCAAGTTCAGAAGTTTACTGGTGAGTTTATTTGGTATTATGACGTTGAAGGCTGAACTGCAGTCAACAGGTTCATAGGCTCATAAGAGCAGAATTAGGCCATTCGGTCCATCAAGTCTGCTCCGCCATTCAATCGTGGCTGACCTATCTTTCCCTCTCAGCTCCATTCTCATGCTTTTCCCCCATAACCCTGGACACCCTTACTAATGAAGAGTATCCGGACTTTGTTCAGCTTTTGTTCCAGTTCAGTTCAGCTTAGTTTATTGTCACGTGTACCGAGGTACAGTGAAAAGCTTTTGTTGAGTGCTATCCAGTCAGCGGAAAGACAATACACGATTACAATCGAGCCGTTTACAGTGAATAGATACATGCAGCACATCAAAGCCAGCCTCCCACCCACCTTTGACCCATACCAGTTTGCCTACAGAGCAAATAGGTCTACAGGGGATGCCATCGACACTGCTCTTCACACTGCACTGACCCACCTTGAACACCAGGGGAGCTATGTGAGGATGCTCTTCCTCGACTTCAGCTCTGCCTTTAACACGGTGATCCCGAGCAGACTGGTCACCAAACTTTCCTACCTTGGATTTTCCCAAATCATCTGCCAATGGATCAAGGACTTCCTGACCAACCGCCCCCAGACCGTCAAAATAGGCCCTCACCTCTCCTCCACCATTACACTGAGCACCGGCTCACCACAGGGCTGTGTGTTGAGCCCCATCCTTTACTCCCTCTACACTCACGACTGCGCCCCCACCCATCCCACAAACACCATCATCAAGTTCGCGGATGACACGACTGTGGTTGGACTCATCTCAGAAGGAGATGAGACAGCCTATAGGGATGAAATCCAAAGGCTGGCAGCATGGTGTTCAGTGAACAATCTGGTCCTGAACTCCTCCAAAACAAAGGAACTTATAATTGACTTTAGAAAAACCAGTGGTGATTACGACCCACTCTACATCAATGGGGTCTGTGTGGAAAGGGTACCAGCTTTCAGGTTCCTGGGTACGCACATCGCAGAGGATCTTACCTGGTCTACCAACACCATCACCACAGTAAAGAAGGCACAGCAGAGACTCCACTTCCTGAGGATCCTCAGGAAAACCAACCTGCAGGAGAAGCTCATGTTGTCCTTCTATCGCTGCTCCATCGAGAGTGTGCTGGCATACTGTATAACCACATGGTATGCCAGCTGCTCAGAAAAGGACAGGAAGGCCCTTCAGAGGGTCATCACGACGGCCCAGAAGATCATCGGCTGCTCACTGCCCTCCCTGGAGCACCTGTTCAGCCTACGCTGCCTCAGTAGAGCAGGCAAAATAATAAAAGATCCATCCCACCCCGGCCACCGTCTGTTTGTTCATCTGCCCTCTGGTCGACGTTTCAGGTCGATCAAATCCCGAACAAACAGACTTAAGAACAGTTTTTACCCCAGGGCCATACGAGAACTGAACACTACCTTTGCACTAGGCAACACCGTTAAAAAAATCTTGTACTTAATATAATTGTATTTAATTGTATTTATGTATTTATTTGTTTTTGCATTTATTGCATATATGTTTGTACGCACCGTCAGGATTGGCTATTTTTTTAATTTCGTTGTACTCGTTGCAATGACAATAAATGAATATTATTATTATTATTATGATAAAGGAATAATGTTTAGTGCAAGGTAAAGCCAATAAAGTCCGATCAAGGATAGTCCGAGGGTCACCAATGAGGTAGATAGTAGTTCAACACTGCTCTCTGGTTGTGGTGGGATGGTTCAGTTGCCTGATAACAGCTGGGAAGAAACTGTCCCTGAATCTGGAGGTGTGCGTTTTCACACTTCTGCACCTTTTGCCCGATGAGAGAGGGGAGAAAAGGGATTGGCCAGGGTGCGACACGTCCTTGATTATGCTGCTGGCCTTGCCGAGGCAGGGTGAGGTATAAATGGAGTCAATAGAAGGGAGCTTGGTTTGTGTGATGGTCCGGGCTGCGTCCACAATTCGCTGCAATTTCTTGCGGTCATGGATGGAGCTGTTCCCAAACCAAGGTGTGATGCTCCCGATAAAATGCATTCTGAGGCACATCTGTAGAAGTTTGTGGGAGTTGTAGGGGACTTTTATGAACAGGTATTCCAGATCAAGTTAGCAGAATTCACCTAAGACCATCACATCAGAGCGCCCTGAAGGACTGACCAGAAACTGCAGATGCTGTTGCCTCTCGTCTTGCCTGGTGATTCCGTGTGCTCTGTATGATGAACGTACAAGCCCTCAGATTGTATTGTCGAGTCAGGCGTGTCAGGGGTGAGCCGCCGTTCAGTGAAACAAAGAACGCAAAACGGTCTCTGAACTACCTTTGAAACAGCAGCCTTGCTTTGAGCTCTCCGAGCTTGTTCTCGAGGTTTGAACGTTAGCTGGACGCATGTCTTCTTCTTGCGTTTGAGGCAGCAGAAGTTATGTAACGTCCTCCAGGCGCTGTAGCCAGTGCAATGTGCTGTTGTCGAGGGCCGTGAGGTCTACCTCTCCACCAGGGGGGCGGAGGACAGCGCAGTCGTAAATGACGTGCCGCGCTGTTTGCTGGTCTGCTCCACACACGCAGGCTGCTGATGGACGCAACCCCCAACGATGCGTGTTGGCGTTGAACCGGCCGACCCCTGTGCGGAGCCGGTTCAGGGCGACCCACTCTTTGCGGGGCGTGTCCGAGCCGGGTGGGGCTGTGGTGTTCGGTGCGACAGTGAATTGAGGGGGTCACAATGTCTGTTCCCAGCTGGTTCTCCATGCTCCTAGTATGTTGAAACCGGAGCCACAGAGGGTCGCTGCATGACGGGAGAAAGGGCGACGAGATGACAGGCGTTGAGTCTGTGGACGCATGTGAGGGAGTGTTTGTGGAGCCAGAGGAACCCCATCGATTCAACCACACCTGGAGCCTCACCTCACTTACGTGATTCCAAGTTTGGTATTTCCTCACAGCTGTGCCAGTAGCACTGGGTATAATACAAATCAGTCGTTCCAAGAGTTGCTTTCATCATCTAGTTTAGTTTATTATTGCCACCGAGGTACAGTGAAAAGCTTTTGTTGCGTGCTAACCAGTCAGTAGAAAGACAATACGTGTTGATAATCGAGCCATTTACAGTGTAGAGATACATGATAAGGGAATAACGTTTAGTGCAATGTAAAGCCACCAAAGTCTGATCAAGGATAGTCTGAGGGCCACCAAAGAGGTAGCTAGTAGTTCAGCAATGATAGTAGTTCAGCAAATGTTAACAGGAGACTAAAGTAAGCATGCAGGTACAGCAGGCATTGAAGAAAGCAAATGGCATGTTGGCCTTCATAACGAGAGAATTTGTGTATAGGAGTAAGGAGGTCCTACTGCAGTTGTACAGGCCCCTGGCGAGGCTGCACCTGGAGAATTGTGTGCAGTTTTGGTCTCCTAATTTCAGGAAGAACATTATTGCTATTGAGGGAGTGCAGCGTAGGTTCACCAGGTTAATTGCTGGGATGGCAGGACTGACATATGATGAAAGAATAGGTCCACTGGGCTTATATTCACTGGAATTTAAAAGGATGAGAGGGAATCTTACAGAAACATATAAAATTCTTAAGGGATTGGACAGGCTAGATGTAGGAAGAATCCAGAACCAAGGGTCACAGTTTAAGAGTAAGGGGTAGGCCATTTAGGACTGAGATGAGGAAAAACGTTTTCACCCAGAGAGTTGTGAATCTGTGGAATTCTCTGCTACAGAAGGCAGTGGAGGCCAATTCATGTGATGTTTTCAAGAGAAAGTTAGATGGAGCTCTTAGGGCTAACGGAATCAAGGGATATGGGGAGAAAGCAGGAATGGGGTACTGACTTTGGATGATCAGCCATGATCATATAAATGGCAGTGCTGGCTGGAAGGGCAGAAAGGTCTACTCCTGCACCTATTTTCTATGTTTCTATGTTTCTATGGGACCTTCAGCGCTGGAACTAATGACTTTCTCAGCACCGGAATAGATAGATAACAAGGGAAAAGGATCACAGCAGGCAGTCCCGGTGTGGATATTTAAATGAAACATCTGATGTGTATTGATCTGTTCCATTTAGCTTTAAAGCTTACAGAGCATCGATGCCCCATGGGATTAAGTTCTTTTCCACCACAAAGCATTTTATATGTTGCCAGTTAATGGGATATTTTATACCTATCTTCTTTATAGCCTCATGTCACTTAAAGGAAGAAAACACACAGCAGTTCCTGGCCTGGACCATTGTGACAGCTTCTCATGCGCTCAACATCTCCATCAACAAGAAGGACAAAACCATGGGGTGCCTGGGAGCATCGTGGTTTCCTTCACGTCACGGACTATGATTTGGAAAGATGTGGCAGTTCCCCGTTGTTGGGCCTAGGTCCTGGAGCTTTGCACAAACACTATGATGAACGAACGATATATCTCAAAAGTCAAAATAGGCAGATAAATGGATTCATGAAGGTTTAGAGAACTATGGGCCAAACGCAGGCAAAATGGGACCAACCCAGAATGCCAACTTTGTCGGCATGGACAAGTTGGGCATGTTTTCATGCTGTTCCATCTCGATGACTCAATGACTGCCTTTTTTTCGATCGTTCAATGAGGTAGCTTTCCGCCACCTTCTCAAGGACTCGGGTGGTGCGGCAGTAGAATTGCTGCCTTACAGCGCCAGAGCTTCGGTCTCGGGTTCGATCCCGACTACGGGTGTTGATCTGTACGGAGTTTGTACGTTCTCCCCGTTGACTGCGTGGGTTTTCTCCCAGATCTTCGGTTTCCTCCCACACTCCAAAGACGTACAGGTTTGTAGGTTAATTGGCTTGGTGTAAATATAAATTGTCAATAGACAAAAGACAACAGGTGCAGGAGGAGGCCATTCGGCCCTTCGAGCCAGCACCGCCATTCAATGTGATCATGGCTGATCATTCTCAATCAGTACCCCGTTCCTGCCTTCTCCCCATACTCCCTGACTCCGCTATCCTTAAGACCTCTATCCAGCTCTCTCTTGAATGCATTCAGAGAATTGGCCTCCACTGCCTTCTGAGGCAGAGAATTCCACAGATTCACAACATTGGGAACATGTTTCCTGCCTCTAACGTGTCCAACTCCTTAATAATCTTATACGTTTCTTAGTTTGTCCTTAGTTTGTGTAGATAGTGGTAGTGTGCGGGGATCGCTGGTCAGTGCGGATTCGGCGGGCCGATGGGCCTGTTTCCGCGCTGTATCTCCAAACTAAACTAAACTAAATTAAACTAAGGCTATCAAGGATGGCTAAATAAATATAGGCTTTCCAGCATTATCCACATCCTGTAAAAATGTTTTTTTTTAATCAAATATCCGTTTTTTCTTTTTCTTTTTTTAAAAAATAAATTAAAAAAAAAAAAAATTTAAGCATATGTACAAATAATAATAAACGGCAAACTGGTTATAGAGTTCTTACATAGCTTCAATTTTTAATTTTTTTTCAAGGATTATTTCCATCTATTAGCAAAATAGCTTTGAAGGGAATGGGATGTTATTTGGATCTCTGGAAGACTGATATGTGTATGTTTAGGGGCTAATATAAGAAAATAACTGCAGATGCTGGTACAAATCAAAGGTATTTATTCACAAAATGCTGGAGTAACTCAGCAGGTCAGGCAGCATCTCAGGAGGGAAGGAATGGGTGACGTTTCGGGTCGAGACCCTTCTTCCGACTGTTTAGGGCTAATGGAATCAAGGAATCAAGGGATATGGGGAGAGAGCAGGAACGGGGTACTGATTTTGCATGATCAGCCATGATCATAATGAATGGCGGTGCTGTCTCGAAGGGCCGAATGGCCTACTCCTGCAGCTATTTCCTATGTTTCTATGTTTCTGTGTTCACTCCGTCTAGTGGTTGTTGAGACAGCTCAGGGAAACAGTCGAGATTCCTGCTGAAAGTGCCCATGGAATTTAATTCACTAAGTTCTAAGTCTCATGAACTGTAACTACAAACGGCTTTCTTTGATTAACTTTATTGCCCATTAATTTTATTTAAACGTTGCACAAAAGCAGGTCTCCAGATGCATTGAAGTGCTTTACCGTTTATCTGATGGCTCCATTTGTAGATATTGTTGAAACTTATCACATTCTCTTAACCACAATGGTGACTGGAAGAATCACTCCTTTTGTTGTCGGGTCAAGTCATTACTCTATTCATTTACCACTCATCTGTAAATCAGTAAACACCAGCATATCATAATCATTACCTTTTTGCCATCGTCCATTTGAAAAACTCACTTGTGGATTCTGTGTGGCTGTGTAGATTAATCTATTTTTATTATTTTCCGATTTTAAAATGGATAAATGGGACTGAGAAATAGAAAGAGAGAGGGAAAGAAAAGAGCACAATTAGAAGGGCCAAAAAGGGGCACAAAATGGTGTTACATAGAAACATAGACAATGGGTGCAGGAGTAGACCATTTGGCCCTTCAAGCCAGCACCGCCATTCAATATAATCATGACTGATCATCCTAAATCAGTACCCTGTTCCTGCTTTTTCCCCATATCCCTTGATTCCATTAGCCCTAAAAGCTAAATCTAACTCTTGAAAATATCCAGTGAATTGGCCTCCACTGCCTTCTGTGGCAGATAATTCCACAGATTCACAACTCTCTGGGTAAAAACGTTTTTCCTCATCTCAGTCCTAAATGTCCTACCCCTTATTCTTAAACTGTGACCCCCTGGTTCTGGACTCCCTCAACATCAGGATCATTTTTCCTGCATCTAGCCTGTCCAATCCCTTAAGAATTTTATATGTTTCTGTCAGATCCCCTCCCATCCTTCTAAATTCCAGTGAATAGAAGAAGCCCAGTAGACCCATTCTTTCATCATATGTCAGTCCCGCCATCCCGGGTACTAACCTGGTGAACCTACGCTGCACTTCTTCAATGGCAAGAATGTACTTCCTCAAATTAGGAGACCAAGACTGCACATAATTCTCCAGGTGCGGTCTCACCAGGGCCCTGCACAACTGCAGTAGGACCTCCTTACTCCTATACACAAATTCTAATTGATCGAGTTATCTGAGGAGGGAACGAGGTGATGGATGAGGGTGGGGTGTTAAATGTAGTCTACACGGATTTTAGTAAAGCATTTGATAAAGTCCCCCCCTGGCAGGCTGATCCAGAAGATTGAGGTACACGGGATTAACAGTGATTTAGACGTATGGATTCAGAACAGCCTTATTGGTAGAAGACACAGGGTTGCAGTGTGGTGAACATTGTGTTGTACTTCGTGGTCCGGTACCTGTTGTACCTTTCTTATGACCCTGGACGGACCACAAGTACACGCGTGTAAAAGGTTACAATGCTGGAGCTTAACTCCAGGCTGTTTATTGCGTTGCCACCTGGAACCAGAGTGACCACCTAATCACACCAATCTCTTATATACACATTCC
>NC_135954.1:103782919-103785419 GCF_053455715.1 Rhinoraja longicauda
TACTCCCACCTGCCCGCGTTTAGTCCAGCAGAGGTGTTGAAAACTATGGGGCCCAGGGTTAGGATGAAGGATGAAGAGATTTCGAAGGAACCTGAAATGGAATTATTCACCCAGAGATTTGGAAGCCTGGTGGTGAAGGCAAACAGTGTCATAATATTTATGAACTATCTAAAGGACTATTTGAATTGCCAGGGCAGAGAAGGCAACAGGCAAAGTGCTAGTAAATAGCATTAGTTATAGATGGGAACTCGGTGGTCAAGGTGGTCGAAACGTGGGCAAGTGTGGCTTGCTGAGATGGGGCATTTTGTTCACCGTGGACAAATTGGGCTGAAGGGCCTGTTTCTGAGCTGTTGAGTCAATGATTGTATAATCCTATGACTTGGTGGGCCGAAGGGCCTGTTTCTACGCATTGTGACTCTATGACGATGCCTCAATAATGATATTTTTCATTATCTCTCAGTTCCCGCTCTGCACTCAGTGTTATTTACCTTTCGCACCAGATTATTTCTTTTTTGTTTAGAGATACAGCGTGGCCGCAGGCCCTTCGGCCCACCGAGTCCGTACCGACCAGCGATCCCTGCACACTGACACCGTCCGACACACACTGCAGGGACAATTTTACACATACACCGAGCCAATTAACCTACAAACCTGGACGCCTTTGGAGTGTGGGAGGAAACAGAGAATTCTGGAGAAGATCTGGAGATCTTGGAGAAAACCCGCGCAGGTCACGGGGAGAACGTACAAACTCCGTGCAGACAACACCAGTGGTGGGGATCGAACCCGGGTCTGAAGCATTGTATGGCGGCAACTCAACTGCTGCAGTTGTACAGGGCCTTGGTGAGACCGCACCTGGAATATTGCGTACAGATTTGGTCTCCTAATCTGAGGAAGGACATTCTAGCCTTAGAGGGAGTACAGAGAAGGTTCACCAGATTGATTCCTGGGATGGCAGGACTTTCATATGAAGAAAGACTGGATAGACTGGGCTTGTACTCGCTGGAATTTAGAAGACTGAGGGGGGATCTTATAGAAACATATAAAATTCTTAAGGGGTTGGAGAGGCTAGATGCAGGAAGATTGTTCCCGATGTTGGGGAAGTCCAGAACCAGGGGTCACAGTTTAAGGATAAGGGGGAAGTCTTTTAGGACCGAGATGAGAAAACATTTCTTCACACAGAGAGTGGTGAATCTGTGGAATTCTCTGCCACAGAAGGTAGTTGAGGCCAGTTCATTGGCTATATTTAAGAGGGAGTTAGATGTGGCCCTTGTGGCTAAAGGGATCAGGGGGTATGGAGAGAAGGCAGGTACAGGTTACTGATCTGGATGATCAGCCATGATCATATTGAATGGCGGTGCGTACAGGCTCGAAGGGCCGAATGGCCTACTCCTGCACGTATTTTCTATGTTTCTATGCTGCACCACCATGACACCTTGATGCCCATCATTTTCATTTTCGGATTCATTTCTGTGCACTGTCATGTCCGACATCCACATTTCTTTCCCTGGATACTCTTCGTCGCTTCTCCATACACACTGCATATCAAGAAAAATGAACCCATGCCGCTCAATACTTCAGTCCTGTCAGCCGCTCGCTGCCTAAGATTGATATACTGCCATGTTAGCCTCAACACACTAATTGGCCCCAAAGTTACAATCCATCTTTCAGATGAAACACTAAACCGGAGCCTCATTTGTCCTCTCAGGCTGGCATTAAGAATCCCAGGTCACCTCTCTGAAGGAGAGTGGAAGCATTTTCTTGGTGTTGTGTGTCAGTTTTCTTTTTGTCCCTGAGCCAACTTTGCTGCACCATTTTGGCCTTTGTTGCATTTCTACCATGGGACCTTGGTGAGGTTACACTGAACAGTTACAGTAAGCGTGACTCACTGTAAGGGCGTTACAGTGGCGCAGAGGTAGAGTTGTGCCTCACAGCACCAGAGACCCGGGTTTGATCCTGAACGCAAGTGCTGTCGGTAAGGAATTTATACGTTCTCCCCTTGACTGCGTGCGTTCCCACTGGCTGCTCCGGTTTCCTCCCACGCTTCAAAGACGTGCACGTTTGTAGTTTAATTGGCTTCCGTAGTATTGTAAAATTGTCCCTAGTGTGTAGGATAGTGCTAGTGATCGCTGGTCAGCATGGGCTAGGTGGGCTGAAGGGCCTGTTTCCACACTGTATCTCTAAAGTGCTTAATTGACAGTGGTTTTAAGGTGGCCATTGTACGTGTAAGATGCTAGATACAAACAGATCCTGCTATATCATATCATATCATATCATATATATACAGCCAGAAACAGGCCTTTTCGGCCCACCAAGTCCGTGCCGCCTAGCGATCCCCGCACACTAACACTATCCTACACCCACTAGGGACAATTTTTACATTTACCCAGCCAATTAACCTACATACCTGTACGTCTTTGGTATCTCTGAATGAACTACATGGAGTCCGGAACTGTAGATGTTACAGGTCTTAGTGGCACAGGTCGACATTCAGGAGACCTGG